>NC_047099.1:28529924-28763097 GCF_902459505.1 Geotrypetes seraphini
ACAGATAGAGTTGTTCAACCATCTCCATACAGTAGATGTCTGCAACTGTATCAGGCACTCCCTGAAAACATAGGTTACAACAATGAGAGTGATTCTCTAAGTCTTCTAGTTTCAAAACAGATTCTTCTGCATGCTGTTTCAGGATGGTAACTTACTCCTGGAGATGCTGGATATCCTCACTATGTGACACAAGTGTTTCCTCCATCTCTTCCAGCTGCTGCCCGATCTTCCCAATGTCCTTCTTTAACTCCTCCAGGGCACCATGAATATCAGCCCGAACCAAGGTAAGATCAGATTTCAACTCCTGGAACCAGCTACAGATTTTCTCCTGAAGCTGTGAAATTTCAGTCTCCGCCTGTGATGCTGAGCCAGAGCTGCCTGATGCCATCTTAGCCTCGATGCCATCTTAGCATTAGGTCTTGTTGACGAAGCCAGGGGATTGCTGGAGAAAGCTTTAATGTCAGTCTGCCTTTTTTGGGTCACTATCCTGCCATCGCCTCGGGGTTTCTCAACAGCCTAGCAAGTTGCCTCAGATAGGTTAAGTCCATATTTGGGGAGGGAATAAAGCATTAGTTTCTAGTTGTCTACAGAGCTAACCCCTAAGGCTGCGTTAGCCACAGTGATGTCACTCACTTCCGTTCAGCTGTGAATTTTAATGTTTGGTGTGTCACAACATAAGAAAGGTAGAGAACAACTGGTCTAAATTTTTTTTTTTTTTGTGTTCAAAATGTTTTATTGGTTTTAAGAAGTATACAAATATATGGAACAATGACAACAGTGAAAATCTCATTGTGTAGTAATATGGACAAGTCAGGATAATAGATACATACATATGAAAATGAATCACAATATATTATACAGAGGCAATTTGACGTATTAGCAAAAATAATTCATAAAGATATGCCAAAGGTCGAAAATATATATAATTAAATGACTGTTTCACAATAATGAATAAGGGGTGACCAAATAAGGGTATAAATCGGCATTTGGTTATTTTTTACCGCTAATACCTTTTCATATTTTCCAATTAGACAAATAGTATTCCACCAAGCATGAAATTCAACTTTAGACAGATCTTTCCAATTGTAAAGAATATTTTGGATGGCTGTAGCTATGAGTAATGTGAACATTCTGTCGGCGTATGTGGGTAGTTGCTTATGAAGACCTTGAGACATGCATATTACAATAGAGAGTGATAACGGTTCCTTAATGTCTAGAATATTAGATATAGTAAACCAAACCTTTGACCAGTAGTCTGTAAGGTAAGTACACTCATAGAGTAGATGTGATAAGGAACCAGGTTGTGATTTGCAGGACCAGCAATTAGGAGATATAGTTGGGTCAATTTTGTTTGATAAGAGAGGTGTCCAAGTGACTTTGTGTAACAGAAAAAATATCGATTGGAGTAGGGAGGCTGATCTAATAGATTTAAAAAATAAGAGCCATACAGTTTGCCAATCTATAGCGTCTGAAGGAAGGTTTAGTTCTTGAGACCATTTATTCTCAGAATGATTATGGTTAACATTATGTAGTTTGTGGATCAATTTATACCATATTGAGGCTTTACCACCAAGCGATAGTATTGTATTAATGTGCTCAATAAGACTTGGTACTGGCTGCAAGGAGAGAACATTCGGATATGAGCTTACAATACAGTGACGTAGTTGCCACCAAGCAAAGTATTGATTTGGAGGCAAATGGAATTTGTCAGCTAATTCCTGAAAGGACAACCATTTGTTGTGCTTCATCAAATCTTGAATGAAGTTAATTCCAGCATTCTGCCAAAGTGGCCAAGTTATGGGTTTATCCTGTATTTTGAGTTTGACGTTGTTCCAAAGGGGTATGAGACTTGACGCCGACCAGGAGACAGGGAGAGAGTTATCTATTGAGGTTAGGACATCTTTCAATGACATCAGAATAATATCTTTGCGTTCACTTTTTGATAGTGTAATACCTGCAATACAAGAGATCTTATTCCTTCCATACAAAGCCCATTCTAGTTTAGTCCAGGCGGGTATTTGATTTTCGGAGGTTGTAGAGGAGTAACATGACCAATGTTGAATTATAAAGGCCTGATGATAGTTAAAAAAGCATGGGAAATTGACTCCACCTCTATTTCTACACATCTTCAATTTCGATAAAGCAATTCGTGGGTGTTTTTTATTCCATAGAAAATGGGAGAGTAAGGAGTCGATTTGTTTATATAATTGTTTGGGGAGGAGAAAAGGAATCATACTTAATACATAGATTATTTTAGGAGCTATTACCATACGGATTGATTCCATTCTTCCCCACCAAGAAAGATTGAGAGGAGACCATTTTTGAGTCAAGGATTTGACAGCATCTATTAAGTATTCAGCATTAAGGTGGGAAGTTTCGTCAATGGTAGGACCAAATAGTATACCTAAATATTTCATTTGTGTTTCAGACCACTCAAATCCAAGTTGTAGAGTTTCGTGTTTAGTATCAGGGCAGTTAAGGGGCATAATTATAGATTTATTTTTGTTGAGTTTGTATCCAGACTCTAATGAATAATTGTCAATTGTAGATAATAGTGGGGTTAGAGATGTAGGTGAAATATATAACAATATATCGTCAGCATACGCTGAGACTTTTATTTCTTGATTTAGGTACCGAAAACCATGGATATGAGAATTGTTTCGGATATTAATCAGTAAAGGTTCAAGGGCAAGATCAAATAAGAGTGGAGAGAGAGGACAACCTTGTCTCATACCTCTACTAGGATTAAATGCGGATGATAATTTACCATTTATAAATGTCTTGGTGGAGGGGGATGTATATAATAATCTAACTTTTTGAATGAAGGATAAAGAAAAACCAAACCATTGCATAACATTAAAAAGAAAAGACCATTCAACCCTATCGAAGGCCTTCTCAGCGTCAAGACCCACAGCTAATAGTTGCTGATCTGTGGAAGAATATATGTTAGGTATGGAAGAGATTATAGTGGAGAAAGTATGTGTGTTATTAGAGGAATGACGGCCATTAATGAAACCACATTGATCAGGATCTATAAGTTTGGCAATGACTGATTGGAGTCTACTAGCCAGAAGTTTAGCATAGAGTTTGGCGTCTACATTTATTAAAGAAAGGGGACGGTAATTGGTAATTTGAGATGGATCTTTGCCAGGTTTCGGAAGAACTATTATATTCGCCTCAGTAAATGAGCCAGATGGATGTCCAGAATTGACAAGGTAATTCAGGAATTTAAGGTATTGTGGCAATAATAAGTCCTGGAATTCTTTGTAGAATTCTACAGTGAGACCATCTGGACCGGGAGCTTTGCCAGCAGCCATCATGTGAATTGTTTTTGAAATTTCTTCTATAGTTATAGGTGAATCCAGTATTTCAGAGTCAACTGAGTTTAGCTTAGGATGTGGAAGGTCCTTCAAAAAGGAAGAAGCAGGACCGTGTTCTGGTAATTCAGAAGTGTATAAAGTGCGGTAATATCTCATGAAGGCTTGGGAAATATCAGCAGAGTCAGTTAAAATGGTTGCATCCTCCAAGATTATACTAGCTATGTCAGATTTTTCGGATTTGTTTTTCAAATAGGTAGCGAGAAGATGACCACATTTATTATTTTCGGCAAAGTATGATGTGGATTTTTGAAAGACCGTATGAGCAGCAGATGTACTTAATAAAGTGTTGTATTGAAATTTCTGTTTACCCAATTGTATCAATAGATTCATATCAGTTGGTGTTTGCTGGCGTAGAGTTTCTAGTCGTTTGATTTCTAGTTCCATTTGATGTAAGTTGTTTCTCTGAGATTTATGTTTGTGAGCCACATAAGAAATGATATGTCCTCTAATGGTTGCCTTAAATGCATCCCACCAAGAAGTCCAAGAGGTATGTTCCGGTTGGTTATGATGGAAGTATTCGTTAATAGACTTTCTAATATGTTTAAGGAAGCTGGGGTCTTGTAATAGAGACGAGTTAAATCTCCAACGCTTTTGTGTAGCTGAAGGTAACGTGATATTAAAAGTCATAGTGATGGCCGCATGATCAGAGACGGTTATTGGGTGAATGGTAGATTCTGTAACTTCAGATATTAGAGAGTGACCAATAAGAAAATAATCTATTCGTGAATAGGAAAGATGAGGGTGTGAGAAAAAGGTGCATTCAGACTGGCTAGGCTGTTTGAGTCTCCAAATGTCAGACAGCTTGAGGTTGGTTTTTTATAACGGACCTGTGACTTGCGATCCTTGGAGGGGTCCAAAACCATGTTGAAATCACCTCCTAATACAGTTGCACCACAGGGTTGTGCAAGAACAGATGCGTCGAATCACGCGGTGTCGACGAAGTCGGAGCCGACTGTGGAACAGATGTCGGTGCCGGAGTTGCGGAGTCGGACATCTCGGCACCGAAAAGGATCCGCTGCTGGATTTGGCGGTTTTTGAGGGTCCTCTTTTTTAAAGTTGCACAGCGGGAGCAAGAAGATGCTCGATGGTCAGGACCAAGACACTGCAGACACCAGTTATGGGGGTCTGTCAGCGAAATTGGTCTAGCGCACCGCTGGCACTTTTTAAAACCGGGCTGAGGGGGCATGAACGGGAAAACAGCCTCTGCCAAATCGAAAGCCGAGGCTTCGATCGTGGCAACAGGCCCCGCCGGGCCGAATCGAAAAAGAGGAGAAAAAATTATTATTTTTATTTTATTTTAAGAGAATAAAAGAAATAAAGAAATAAAGAAAACTTTATTGTAAAAAGGGGGGGTTTACGCGAGCGGGAAGGCGTGAAAAAATCTCTTCAACGGCCGTTGAAGTGAACGCGTCTTCTTAGCTCCGCGGAAACTAGAAAACTGAGGGACCGCACGCTGGGGTCGGGCGGGAAGGCACTCGCGCATGCGCGGTGCGGTATCCAGAACTTTCCAAGTTCTTAGAGTGCAATCACTCTAAAAGTGTCCGTACCGGGGCTCCGTCGGTGCCGTCACCCATCAGTCAAGAATATCTGCCTGCTGTCCCTGGATAACACCTGTTACGGTAAGTAACTGTGCTAAATCACCTCCTAATACAGTTGCACCACAGGGTTGTGCAAGAACAGATGCCGAGATTTCATGAAAAAATTCCGGAGAATCAGCGTTTGGAGCATAAATGTTGTATAACGTAATATCATTCTCACCCACAAGTAATGTGTACCCTAACCCATCTTCCATGAAGATCAGATGCAGATGAAAGAACAGCCAATCCCTGTCGCTTCTTTATGAGGGTTAGTACACCACCTTTTTTTTCTACTGCAGGCGAGACATAAGGAGGCAAAGTCCAAGGTAATTGTATTTTTTTAGAAGCACATTCATCTAAATGAGTTTCTTGAAGCATGATTATGTCCGGGTGAAGCTGTTCAGCATACGACAGTATTTTCTTTGTTTTGACCTTATTATTTAAACCTTTGACATTCAAAGATAGCAACTTAAGTGACATAAGTGTATATGGTATTATGGAATTCAATCTGATTTCTGTGAAAATCTAGAACAACAGTTAGCCCCTGTATATAGATAGAGTTAAAGTAAAATGACAAAATATGATGCATCTTCACATGTAAACAGCAATCCTTGCAACACAATACACAATGAGGTTGTGATGAAAACATCACAATATTAGAAAAACCTGTGGGGAAGAGAAAAAAACAGCTAAGGAGCCGCAAGAAATAAACAGCAGGGAAAAGCACCTATAGCAACGAATTCGTAATAGCTTATTCTGCTCCAAGAGAAATACGTCTACGGTATATTCAACGCAGTAATATAAAAGAAGTAATATCAGACATGGAATTTCGACATCAGCAACCTTGGTCTGAAGCAAAACTCTGTTGTCAGAAAATGAAAGAATGAACAACAAGCAAGTAACAAACATGAGAAAGTACATTCATTTTAGAACATTCAATTAGTAAATCAAATGTGTTCAGTTGATTGTCATCTATATGAAGATACAGAGATATAATTTATAACAGAGTGGAGGCATGCCAGAAACATTGTGTGTACATGCGATCATGCTAAGTAAAACATCATGCTAGCAAAGATCAAAGATTAAAATAAAGCAGGCAACAGCCCGTGCATAAAAAAAAAAAAAAAAAAACATGAGCTTTAATACAGAGTGCTCAGCAGGCAGAGTCCCAGTGTGTTAGCAGGCAGGTAAAACAAACACTTAATCTTAACAAACCTAACACTCAGTGAAAGGGACACATGCAGAGTGATGCACAGCACACTTCAAACCTGATGGATCGGAGTAGGTGAATGTTGTTCAATGAAGGCAGCCAGGTCTTCAGGATTTAGGAAATCTTTCGTGATGTTATTAAGAGTCACTCGCATTCTGGCTGGATACAGAAGTCCATACCTGGCAGAGAGCTGCTTCAATTGGGGACGGTAGGATAGGAGCTGCTTTCGTTTGTATGCCGTCGTCTTGCTGAGATCAGGTACGAAAAGTATAGTAGCCCCTTCATGCTTTAAAGGAGCGCGGATCTTTGCTCGCTGCATTATGTCAATGACCTGCTGGTATCGGAGGAGTTTCACCACCACCGGTCTAGGGTAACGGTCTGAAGAGGTGCGGTGTGAAGGTATTCGGTGAGCCCTTTCTATCTCGAATTCCTGGGTGAAGGTAATATCCAGCATTTTAGGGATCCAAGTTGTCAGATGTTTGATCAGGTCACGGTCTGGAATTTCCTCAGGTAGTCCAAGAATTCTGAAATTGCTCCTACGAGAGCGGTTGTTACTGTCTTCCAATTCGCGTTCCAATGCTGTAATGCGAGTAGTTTGCTTTCTTAGTTCCATTATATTGTTGGTGTTCACCTCCATTTTGTTTTCCAGGGAGGTAACACGTGTCTGGATCACTGAAAATTCAGCAGTGAGGTTGCTCAGCTTTTCATTGATTTCTTCAGTGTCTGACTTCGTGTCAGACACCATGCTCTTTAATTCTTTAATTTCCTCCAGAAGATCTCGATTGCTGACTGCAGGGGAGTCCGGTAACGGCGTTTTTGACGGCGATGGCGGCTCAGGCTTGTGCCGCTTGCTTATTTTCTTGTCGGACATGCTCGTTAAATTCCCGGGGTCGAGTCAGCAACGCGATGTTAGAAGTTGCAGCGCGATGTTATGCTGAGTCAGCGAGTAGATTCGGAGGTGCAGGGAAAAAGATTATTAGCGAGCAGAATGGCGATTTTCAAGCTAAGTGCAGGAGCTCTTCCTTCAAGCTGCCATTTCACGCGGGCTCAGCAGCGCCCCCCCCCAACTGGTCTAAATTGATTTTTCTCAAGATCTTATAATGGATAAAGAATGTTTCACAAAGAACTATAGCATCTCTCTGGTGTTTAGGAAGGTAGGCTTGAGCATAGTAAGTAAAATGGTCTGTTTTAAGGACATTGCTGATTTTTCTTTTTAATTTAGCCCATTCCTTTTCACTAATAATTCAAGGTGAGTAACATTATGGTACAGTAGAAATTTCCATTTCCTTGGAGGACTTAAAGTCTGAGCTTGGACCTGAGCCAATAGAAGGTTAAGTTGCTTACCCAAGGTCAGATCGAGCCTCTGTAGGATTTGAATCCTGGATTCTGTGGTTCCAGTAGAGATACATCTACTCCAGTTCCTTTGATAAAAACTCAATACATGCCATGTCCATATTCTTATTTACTATCTCTTTCCTAGTACTGTAATTCCTAGCATCCTGTTTGCTTTTAGGGCTACTGCTGCACATTGGGCAGATGGTTTCAGCGTATTGTCTACGATGACACCTAAATCTTTTTCTTGGGTGCTCATTCAGGAACTGTGATTTGAATTATTCTTCCCAATATGCATTACTTTGCATTTGTCCACATTAGATTCCCTTTGCCATTTGGATGCCTGGTCTTTCAATTTCCTAAGGTCTTCCTGCAGGCTCCTCTAGCAAAGTCTCCGAATGCAGAACTGATAGTAACTTCCCACTTCTTATCTCATATGAGGCCAGTAGAATCTGTCCCTCACTAGACCCAAGATCTTGTCAAATCCAAGATATCCTTGTTCCTTATAAAGAAGCTTCAGGACTACTTTTCTGTAGTTTTGAGGAAAGAACTGACACTATACTCAGGGTCCAGATCAAAGGGTTATTTATTTATTTTTCTTTCCAGCTTATGATTTATCTTTAATCTTATCTATTGTTTTGCCTTTTGTCTTTGTTTTGTTCTATTTCTATCATTTAAATTTCTCCAGAATTCTACTGTTCAACGGCTCCCCCTTCTGCTTCTATTCCTTTCTCTCCTCTCTTCTACCTTCCAAAGTATTTAGATCAATGCTGTCTTGTTAAAATGTTTATTTTATTTTTATTTTTCCTCTAACTCTACTTTTCACTTCTCTATTACCCTCCAGGTACTTTAGTTAGATTGTGAGCCTTCGGGACAGTAAGGGAATTTTTCAAGTACCTTTCTTATTTCTAATCTTAATGTATATTTTCTGTAAACCGCTTAGAACCTAACGGATGTAGCGGTATATAAGAAATAAATTACATTACATTTATTCATTTCTACTGTCTGTCCTCCCCAGGAGCCCAGAACGGGTTACAAGGATACATACATAAAGTTTTCAGGAATGAGATACGTGCATTACAGAGTCAATAGCATGCTACAGGATCAAAACACAAAGCTATAGAATAAATAACTTACAACTTATAGATAATGTGACTAAGAACACATGCTTTGCAGAATCTAAGAAAATGAAATCATAGAGTCACGAATGGGCTTAACCTATCTGCAGTGAACGGTTGAAGAACTGGTTAGCAGGCACAAGTGTTCTGAAGTAAGGTGCATTAAAGCAAAATCTGTCAAAGTTTGAGACCAGAATTGATCCGGTCCATGAAAAGAAGTGTCTTTACTGCTTTCCGGAAGGTAAGTAGGTTATCAATTGCCCTAATGGCAGGATGGAGTTGATTCTATAGCCACACCAATCATATTCATATACACATATGCTTTCAAAAGACCAGTGCTACATTCATTCTGTAAGAACAATAGTACATTCAAAATATGAAAACGGTAAGACCTTCAATCTTTTTACAGGAAAAGCCTGTAAATCTACTATGCCAGTAATAACATTGACATAGTTTAAAGGGACATCCTAGATATCAATCCTCGATGTTTCTTAAGAAAACCTATGTCAGTAATAACATTGACACAGTATTTTCAATTACCGTTGCAACAATACATATTTTACTAATTTTTCTATTTTATTATCTTTTTTTAAATTTATCTAACTGAATTTAGTAGACAGAAAGAGCACTTATCTGATTGCCTTCTGAAGGCTCAAAATCACTGCCGCTGCAGTTTTAGCGGTGTCCAACTCCCGCTATCGAACAGTATCAGTTTTTTTAAACAAACATATCCCAACAGGCCCTGTTTCGCCCTACGGCTGCATCAGGGGATTTATTTTCAAAGAAACGAGCCACTGCTTCAATGATTTCCTTTCATTGAAGCAGTGGCTCGTTTCTTTGAAAATAATACTGTTCGATAGCGGGAGTTGGACACCGCTAAAACTGCAGCTGCAGTGATTTTGAGCCTTCAGAAGGCAATCAGATAAGTGCTCTTTCTGTCTACTAAATTCAGTTAGATAAATTTAAAAAAAGATAATAAAATAGAAAAATTAGTAAAATATGTATTGTTGCAACGGTAATTGAAAATACTGTGTCAATGTTATTACTGACATAGGTTTTCTTAAGAAACATCCAGGATTGATATCTAGGATGTCCCTTTAAACTATGTCAATGTTACTACTGGCATAGTGGACTTACAGGCTTTTCCTGTAAAAATATTGAAGGCTTTACCGTAAACTATGTCAATGTTATTACTGGCATAGTGGACTTACAGGCTTTTCCTGTAAAAAGATTGAAGGTCTTACCGTTTTCATATTTTGAATGTACTATTGTTCTTACAGAATGAATGTAGCACTGGTCTTTTGAAAGCATATGTGTATATGAATATGATTGGTGTGGCTATAGAATTGAAGATATTCAGCTTGTGTTTAGTGTAGGATGGAGTTGATTCCATAATTTAGGTATGCTATAGGAATACGAACGCTTTAGGGCTTTCTCCCGATGAAGGCTGTTTGCTGGAGGGTTGGAAAGTCTGAGTTCCCAATGTGAACGGAGGGACCACTGAGAGTGGTATATTGGGAGTTTCTTCACTACATAGTCAGGTGTCATGGCGTGGAAGCGTTTAAACGCTAATACTAGTTTGAAGATACTGTATTGCGTTGTTGTATTGGGAGCCAGTGGACCTGGATCAGTGCTGGGGAGATATGGTCGAAAAGACCATAGTTTTGTAGGAGTCACACTGTAGCATTTTGGACTCTTTGTAAATGGTTCTGCTCTTTGGCCAGTAGACCGGTATGAAGACCAATGCAATAGTCCAGTCAGGATAGAATAAAGACATATAACAATTGGGCGAAGTTATGTTCAAATCTATTTTATTAAGCAACATTAAATACAACAGCAATAATAACCATGGTATGCATTTTCATCAAACACCCGCGGAGGACTGGACTCTTATGTCCTCCCCGGACCCACCATACCCCACCCCCCGACAAAGAAACCCCTACCCCCCACCCACCCCACCCCATCCCCCCACAGATACAGAAAAACTCGTAAGCAGGATTGGGCGAAGTTAGAATCAGTGAAGTAACAGGTTATGGTACTCTGAGCATGCTTTGATGGTGATTGCTCCCCATGACCCCAAAGATTAAGCTTTCTTCCCCCCCGTTGGACCAATATTTCTCCCCTTCTCTGGCCTAAAGCAGCTTGCTATGCATGCCATTGCTGTAGCAAGCAAGGTAAGGTTTAGAAGGTCACTGGTGAAAGAGGCGAGGTGATCAATGCCAGACTAGGGGAGAGAAGGGGAGAAATGTTGGACTGAGAGAGGAGAGGGAGAACGTTTTGGGCCAGGTGAAGCACTGGCAGTGAGCTCAGAGGCTGGGGATTTTGGCACCCGAGTGAATCAATCTTTTACTCTTTCAAAAATTATGAAGACTAGGTGACGTTATGTGGAAATAGCTTTAAAACAAATAGGAAGAAACATCAAAGAATAGTTAAGCTCTGGAACTTGTTACAAGAGGATGTGGCAACTTTTAGTCAATTAAAGTGTTTTATTATTGACATCATCAGATTTTTTGAATGGTAAGAATTCCACAGAGCTGTAAATTGTTTTTTTGAAAGAATGTATTTTTCAGTTGTCTTAAGTCATCAATGACATCTTTGAGAATGCTATAGATGATTAGCGATTGGTCACATGGCTGATGGCACTATGTTTTTGAAGTGTCTCTGTAAAGAAATTTTATGTTGAAAAGAAATGTAAGAACCTGCTGTGATTTTATTTTATAAAATATTACATCTTTATGCATATTCCATTTTAAAATTCCATAGTGGCGACTTGCTTTTGTTTTTTTTGTTTGAAGGCAATATCTAGTATTACGAGCAATATACAGTATATCTTGCATGCAGTACCGATTGTGGGGTTTTCAAGCACAACCCCTGATGAAGCCGTTAGAGTTAAAAGGGGTTGGCCACCGTCGGGAACACGTTAAGTGCTTTGTTTGTTGTTATGGACTGCATTATGATATCAGTGCATTGAGGCATTCAAATATTAGTGGACTGCATTGTGACATTATAAATATACTGAACCGAAGAATGTAAGTGAATTTGGATAAATTATATTGAAAATTTACATTAAAATGTTTTGCTACACAAATGAGGGTTTTTTGTAGACCGATGACAATGTCTGAAATAGAGACACAAAGGTGTTTGAGGTCTTTTTCCTCGTTTCAGTTTTATGTTCTTTAAACACCATTCTTGATTAATGCTGATAAAACATTAGATGTGAATTTGTGAGTCATATTATATGTGAGATTGAACTTTGGCGAGGTTTCGTTTCGATTTCTGAGACTATCCGGTAATGTGGCACTAAAAATCTGGGGATCATCTCGTCCACATAGCTATCAATGTGGGCTACCACATTAAGGATTGTGGTTGATACAGGACCATGATCACTTATACGTTTATGAGGAGCGTTCAATACTTAATCTACCTCAGTAGGAAAGAAAAGAGTTTTCAAAATATTATTGTTTATTTTTCAATATAGTTCCCTGATAGCCCCATACACTTCATCCACTTTTTCTGCGATGACTTTAACCCCTTTGAAAAGTACTCTTCTGTTTGACCTTCAAACCAGGACGTCACAGCTTCCTTGACGTCTTCATCACTCGAAAACTGCTGTCCACAGAGAGATTTCCTCAAAACTCAGATCAGGAAATAATCCGAGGGAGCCAGGGTTCAGCTGCTGAAACCCACATTCTCGGATGGCAGCCTGTGATTGTCGTGACATTTTCACTGGCACACTGTCGTGAAGAAGCAGCACTCCTGCTGTGAGTTTTCCTCATCTTTTCTCCTTGATTGACTCCCGCAAGGCGATCATTGTGTTGGCGTAACTCTCCATGGTTATGGTTATTTTACTTTTTTAATTAACTTATTTTACATACTATTATTATAATCAAACGTAAATCGCATAGATGTTTTGCCAATACGGTATATCAAAAGATAAATAAACTTGGAAACTTGTCTTATGTGGCATGAACTCCAGAAGCAAAAGTCCTTCATCATTAATGTGACCATACGTCCTGTTTTGAATGGGACCGTCCCGTTTTTAGCTTGCCTGTCCCACTGTCCCCATGCACAGCTTCGGGACGCCAAAATGTCCCGTTTTCACAGAAAGCTTCCCGAAGCTGTGCGTGGGGACAACGGGGCAGGCGATCGTGGAACTTGGCCTCTATCCCTGCTTCTCCGCCAAAAGCAACAGGACCAGCCGAGACGAGTGCAGCGACTGCACAACGGCTGGCCTAGAAGCTTTCCCCCCCAGCATCAATTCTGACGTCGAAGAGGAAGTTCTGGGCCAGCCAATCGCTGCCTGGCTGGCCCGGAACTTCCTCTCCAATGTCAGAATTGACGTTGGGAGAAGTCTTCTAGGCCGGCCATTGTGAGGGTCATTTTGAATGGACTCTACTCCACTTAAAGTTTCAAGTTTCAAGTTTATTACAGCTTGATATACCGCTTTAAAATCCAAAGCGGTTTACAATATTCAAATTCTAAAAATTCTTAAAAAAAAAAAGGGGGGTAGTAACAAACATGTTAAAATCTTCTACTGACTAAACATGATGCAAGCGGATAATGGGTAGGGTTACATTGCTAGAAATAAAAATGAAATAGAAAAGGGAAAAACATTAGGGAGGGGGGGTAATCTAGGAAGTGCCCTTTGTCTAGATCTCAAACGCGTCTTTAAAGAGAAAAGTTTTCCGATTGGACTGCGTGCTCCAAAATTTTACTTTGTAGGATGATGGGGCAGAGTTGCCATAAATAGCCGTCATGCTTTCATGAATCTCCTTTGTATTTTTCCCTTCTTTGGTGAGAAATGTTTTCATTGAATGGTGCTCTAAATTTAGCAGTTTCTTACTTGATTCAAATGAAGACTCTCCTGACTTGTCTCTTGGAATGTTAGACTCGCACTGAACCACAACTGTACACGGGTAACCTTGAGACATGTCACAACATGCACAGACTTATTTCAACATATAGAAGCATAGAAATATGATGGCAGATAAAGGCCAAATAGCCCATCCAGTCTGCCCACTATCTCCTGCTCCACTATCTCCTGCTCTCTCTAAGAGATCCCACATGCGTGTCCCATGCTTTCTAGGATTCAGACACAGTGCTTGTCTCTACCACCTCTACTGGGAGCCTTTTCCACACATCTACCACCCTTTCTGTAAAAAAAATATTTTCTTAGATTATTCCTGAACCTATCACCTTTTAACTTCATCCCTCTCATTCTGGTGCTTCCTTTCAAATAAAAGAGATTCTCCTCATGCGCATTTATGCTATGTAGGTATTTAAAAGTCTCTATCATATCTCCCTTCTCCCGCCTTTCCTCCAAAGTATACATATTGAAATCTTAAACCTGTCCCCATACGTCTATGATGAAGACCACTGACCATTTTAGTAGCCTTCCTCTGGACCATCTTTTTGATTGTGCAGTCTCCAGAATTGTACACAATGTTCTTGCTTGCTACTTTCTTTTATACTCAAGTAGATAAATGATTGAATGCCCCTTGAACCTTTTAGTATGTTACCTCATGCAGTACTTCTATGGTTTTCTTACCAAATGGTTCTAGAGTTGATTTTCTTATATAATATGATCCATAAGCACATATTCCACCTGGTCATGGGAATAAAATCAATAGATGATATCTGTTGACCACGGAGGTGACAGTTCCTTTTCTTCTTGCAGAGTGATAGTGGCGGACCTTTGGTGTGCAGTAGCTGGACGAATGATCTCTGGTACCAAATGGGGATAGTGAGCTGGGGCCAGGGATGTAGCCGGAAGAAGAACCCTGGTGTCTATACTCAAATATCCAAATATCTGACCTGGATAGAGGCTGTGACAGAAGATGCTGGGAAGCCAATTGTGCAGGAAGATCTATCTGAGGAGAAGCCAACTTCCATTGATGACACCGAACCTACGAGCACTGCTGTCATCCATACTCCAACTGCTACTATATATACCCATACTACTACTCCATATACCCACAAAAGTAGCACAGATAAACCTAGAGCCACTGATGTAGCTAAACCCACTGGTACCACCATATGCCCCTTTACTGTTGCCACAACTACCACCACCAAAACTACTGTCAGCAGTCAGAATGACTTTGCAAATTTTAGCCCTACTACTGTAAGGACCAACCTTTTTACCACTGCAAACTCCATTGAAACCACTGTCAAAAATATCACTTGCCCCACTAGCAGGTCTGCTCCACATCCCATCACTATAAAGACCACCAAGTCCAATGCTATGATTCTCATTACAACCACAGAATCTAGCAGTTTTGGTATTCCTACATTTTCCATCCCTTTCGCCTTGGAGAACATCAACCCCGATATCTCTGTATCTTCTAGCCCCGAAATTGAGTCCAATAATTATCGTGCTACCTATGATTCCATTCCTCTCGTGGAGATTGCTAATCCCATGGCCCCAGCTGCTCCCAGACTCACTATGGAGGCCATTGAATCCCAACTTTCTGATAATACAAGTCCCATTGAAACTGATGCCATCAACTATATTGATATTGCTCCTCCCAGCTTCACCATTGAAAAGGCCCCTAACACCGGCTCCACTGTTGATTTCAAAACCACAATGCAGGCCACAGAATCTCAACACTTTGATAGTGACATCAACTTGATTGATGCTGCTACTGTCAGTTCAATCACCAACCTCAGTGTCGGTGCTGCTGCCACTCCATCTACCATGGGAGCCACCAACTTCAGTGTCACAGCTGCTCCCAGTCTAACCATGGAGGCCACTGAACGTCAGTTTTCAGATAGTATTAGCCCCGCTGAACTTGTGGCCATCAGCCACACTGATACTGCTGCTTCCAGTCCCACTGCCAGGGTGGCCACCGATTCTAGTGACACTGCTGCTCCCAGTCTAACCACCATACAGGTGTCCAACCTCAATGACACTTCTGCTTTTAGCCCTACTGACATCAAGGCTGCTGAAACTCAGTACCCTGACACTGCTGTTTCCAGTACCACCGCCAGGGAGGCCACTGATTCTAGTGGCACTGCTGCTCCCAGTCTAACCACCATAGAGTTGTCCAACCTCAATGATACTTCTGCTTTTAGCCCTACTGACATCAAGGCTGCTGAACCTCAGTACACTGACACTGCTGCTTCCAGTACCACCGCCAGGGAGACCACCGATTCTAGTGGCACTGCTGCTCCCAGTCTAACCACCATAGAGTTGTCTAACCTGAATGACACTTCTGTTTTTACCCCTCCTGAAATCAAGGATGCTGAAGCTCAGTACACTGACATTGCCACATCCATTCCCACTGGCAGGGAGGCCACCAGTTTTAGTGACAATGCTGCTCCCAGTCTAACCACCATAGAGTTGTCCAACCTCAATGACACTTCTGCTTTTAGCCCTACTGACATCAAGGCTGCTGAACCTCAGTTCACTGACACTGCTGCTTCCAGTACCACTGCCATGGAGGCCACCGATTCTAGTGGCACTGCTGCTCCCAGTCTTACCACCATAGAGTTGTCCAACCTCAATGACACTTCTGCTTTTAGCCCTACTGACATCAAGGCTGCTGAACCTCAGTATACTGACACTGCTGCTTCCAGTACCACTGCCATGGAGGCCACCGATTCTAGTGGCACTGCTGCTCCCAGTCTAACCACCATAGAGTTGTCCAATCTGAATGACACTTCTGTTTTTACCCCTCCTGAAATTAAGGATGCTGAACCTCAGTACACTGACATTGCTGCATCCATTCCCACTGCCAGGGAGGCCATCGATTCTCGTGACACTGCTGCTCCCAGTCTAACCACCACAGAGTTGCCAAACCTCAATGACACTTCTGCTTTTAGCCCTACTGACATCAAGGCTGCTAAACCTCAGTACACTGACACTGCTTCTTCCAGTACCACTGCCAGGGAAGCCACCGATTTTAGTGACACTGCTGCTCCCAGTCTAACCACCACAGAGTTGCCAAACCTCAATGACACTTCTGCTTTTAGCCCTACTGACATCAAGGCTGCTAAACCTCAGTACACTGACACTGCTTCTTCCAGTACCACTGCCAGGGAAGCCACCGATTTTAGTGACACTGCTGCTCCCAGTCTAACCACCACAGAGTTGCCAAACCTCAATGACACTTCTGCTTTTAGCCCTACTGACATCAAGGCTGCTGAACCTCAGTACACTGACACTGCTGCTTCCAGTACCACTGCCAGGGAGGCCACCGATATTAGTGACACTGCTGCTCCCAGTCTAACCACCATAGAGTTGTCCAACCTCAATGACACTTCTGCTTTTAGCCCTACTGACATCAAGGCTGCTGAACCTCAGTACACTGACACTGCTTCTTCCAGTACCACTGCCAGGGAGGCCACCAATTTTAGTGACACTGCTGCTCCCAGTCTAACCACCATAGAGCTGCCAAACCTCAATGACACTTCTGCTTTTAGCCCTACTGACATCAAGGCTGCTGAACCTCAGTACACTGACACTGCTGCTTCCAGTACCACTGCCAGGGAGGCCACCAATTTTAGTGACACTGCTGCTCCCAGTATAACCAATATAGAGTTGTCCAACCTGAATGACACATCTGCTTTTAGCCCTACTGACATCAAGGCTGCTGAACCTCAGTACACTGACACTGCTGCTTCCAGTACCACTGCCAGGGAGGCCACCGATATTAGTGACACTGCTGCTCCCAGTCTAACCAACATAGAGTTGTCCAACCTCAATGACACTTCTGCTTTTAGCCCTACTGACATCAAGGCTGCTGAACCTCAGTACACTGACACTGCTGCTTCCAGTACCACTGGCAGGAAGGCCTCCGATTTTAGTGACACTGCTGCTCCCAGTCTAACCACCATAGAGGTGCCCAACCTCAATGACACTTCTGCTTTTAGCCCTACTGACATCAAGGCTGCTGAACCTCAGTACACTGACACTGCTGCTTCCAGTACCACTGGCAGGAAGGCCTCCGATTTTAGTGACACTGCTGCTCCCAGTCTAACCACCATAGAGTTGTCCAACCTCAATGAAACTTCTGCATTTAGCCCTACTGACATCAAGGCTGCTGAACCTCAGTACACTGACACTGCTGCTTCCAGTACCACTGGCAGGAAGGCCACCGATTTTAGTGACACTGCTGCTCCCAGTCTAACCAACATAGAGTTGTCCAACCTCAATGACACTTCTGCTTTTAGCCCTACTGACATCAAGGCTGCTGAACCTCAGTACACTGACACTGCTGCTTACAGTACCACTGGCAGGAAGGCCTCCGATTTTAGTGACACTGCTGCTCCCAGTCTAACCACCATAGAGGTGCCCAACCTCAATGACACATCTGCTTTTAGCCCTACTGACATCAAGGCTGCTGAACCTCAGTACACTGACACTGCTGCTTCCAGTACCACTGCCAAGGAGGCCACCAATTTTAGTGACACAGCTGCTCCCAGTCTAACCACCATAGAGTTGTCCAACCTCAATGACACTTCTGCTTTTAGCCCTACTGACATCAAGGCTGCTGAACCTCAGTACACTGACACTGCTGCTTCCAGTACCACTGGCAGGAAGGCCACCGATTTTAGTGACACTGCTGCTCCCAGTCTAACCAACATAGAGTTGTCCAACCTCAATGACACTTCTGCTTTTAGCCCTACTGACATCAAGGCTGCTGAACCTCAGTACACTGACACTGCTGCTTACAGTACCACTGGCAGGAAGGCCATCGATTTTAGTGACACTGCTGTTCCCAGTCTAACCACCATAGAGGTGCCCAACCTCAATGACACTTCTGCTTTTAGCCCTACTGACATCAAGGCTGCTGAACCTCAGTACACTGACACTGCTGCTTCCAGTACCACTGGCAGGAAGGCCTCCGATTTTAGTGACACTGCTGCTCCCAGTCTAACCACCATAGAGTTGTCCAACCTCAATGAAACTTCTGCATTTAGCCCTACTGACATCAAGGCTGCTGAACCTCAGTACACTGACACTGCTGCTTCCAGTACCACTGGCAGGAAGGCCACCGATTTTAGTGACACTGCTGCTCCCAGTCTAACCAACATAGAGTTGTCCAACCTCAATGACACTTCTGCTTTTAGCCCTACTGACATCAAGGCTGCTGAACCTCAGTACACTGACACTGCTGCTTCCAGTACCACTGGCAGGAAGGCCATCGATTTTAGTGACACTGCTGTTCCCAGTCTAACCACCATAGAGGTGCCCAACCTCAATGACACTTCTGCTTTTAGCCCTACTGACATCAAGGCTGCTGAACCTCAGTACACTGACACTGCTGCTTCCAGTACCACTGGCAGGAAGGCCTCCGATTTTAGTGACACTGCTGCTCCCAGTCTAACCACCATAGAGTTGTCCAACCTCAATGAAACTTCTGCATTTAGCCCTACTGACATCAAGGCTGCTGAACCTCAGTACACTGACACTGCTGCTTCCAGTACCACTGCCAAGGAGGCCACCAATTTTAGTGACACAGCTGCTCCCAGTCTAACCACCATACAGTTGTCCAACCTCAATGACACTTCTGCTTTTAGCCCTACTGACATCAAGGCTGCTGAACCTAAGTACACTGACACTGCTGCTTCCAGTACCACTGCCAGGGAGGCCACCGATTCTAGTGACACTGCTGCTCCCATTTTTACTACCATAAAGGAAACTAAAAACCCATCCTTTGATAGTAGCAAGCCGACTGACATAGATGTCATCAGTTACAATGACATTACTGCTCCCAACCCCATTACCATGGAGGCTACTGATTCCAGGAGCACTGCTGTTCCCACCTTGGAGACCTTCAATCCTAGTAGCATTGCTACTCCTAGCTCTGCCACCATGTCAGCTATTGAACTTAAAGACTCCATTAGTACCAGGCCTACTGAAATTGATGTCAAGAGTTACAGTGACACTGCTGCTCCTAGCTCCAGCACCATGGAGGCTAGTGATTCTAAAATCACTATTCCTAGTCCTTCCACCATGGAGACCTTCAACCCTAATGACACCACTACCTTCAGCCCCAGCAGCATGAAGACATACAGTCCTGCTATTCCCAGCCACATCACCACTGAGTTCAACAAAAATCTAGCCTCTGCAAGTACCAGGCCCACTGAAGTTGATGTAATCAATTACACTAAGAATGTTTCTCTCAGCCCCATGACCGTGGGGACTACTGATACCAGAACCACTGCTGTTCTCAATGCCAGTGACACTGCTGCTCCCAGTCCTCTCACCAAGGATGCCTTCAGTCCTAGTGACATTTCTTCCTCCAGCCCTACCACCATGTTGGCTATTGAACCTGAATCCTCTGTTAGTACTACGCCCACTGAAAGTGATGTCAGCAGTTCCACTAACATTTCTGTTCCAAGCCCCACTATCACAGAGGCTACTGATTCTAGTACCATTGCTGTTCCCAGTGCTACCACCATGGAAACCTTCAGTTCTAGTGACACTGCTGCCTCCAGCCCTTCAACCAAGGATGTCTTCAGTTCCAGTGACGCTGCTGGTCCTGGACCTGTCAACATGGAAGCCACTGAACCCAGGTCCTCTCTTAGTAACAGGAACACTGAATTTGATGTTGTCAGTTCCAGTGACGCTGCTGGTCCTGGACCTGTCACCATGGAAGCCACTGAACCCAGGTCCTCTCTTAGTAACAGGCACACTGAATCTGATGTTATCAGTTACACAGACAATGCTGCTCCGAGCCCCAGCATCATGGAGGCCGCTGATTCCAAAACCAATGATATTCTCAGCCCTATCAACAAAGAGGCTTTCAACCCTAATGATTCTGCTGCTTCCAGCCTTACCATAATGGAGACATCCAACCCCAGTGATACTGCTAGTTCCAGCCTTACAACCATGAAGAACACCAAAAAGACATCCTCCATGGAAACTACTGATTCTACAACCACTGCTATTTCTAGCCCTGGCACCATGGAAACCTTCAACCATACAAACATGGAGGGGGTTGCTCCCAGTCCTATCACTATGAAGGCCATTGAACCCAAGTCCTCTCTTAGTATCAGGCCCACTGAATCCGATGCTGCTCCTATCTCCAGCACCGGGGACACTACTGATTCCAAAATCTCTGATATTCTCAGCCCTACCAACATGGAGGCCTTCAAGCCCAGTGATACTGCTGCTCCCAGTCCTCTCACCATGAAGGCCATTGAAACCAAGTCTTCGGTTAGTACAAGGCCCACTAAAATTGACGTACTTAGTTACAGTGACACTGCTGCTCCCAGCTCCAGCACCACGGATACTACTGATTCCAAAACCTCTGATATTCTCAGCCCTAGCAACATGGAGGCCATCAACCCTAATGACACTGCTGCCTCCAGTACTACCTTAATGGAGTCATCCAAACCTAGTGACACTGCTGTTTCCAGCCTTACCATAAACCCATCCTCTGACAGTACTAGGCTCACTGAAATTGATGCCATTGGTTATACTGACACTGCTGCTCTGAGCCCCTCCATTACTAAGGCTACTGATACCAGAAACACTGGTATTCCCAGCCCTACTAACATGAAGGTCTCCAATACGGGTGATGCTGATTCTAGAATCACTGATGTTTCTAGCCTTCCCACTGCAGAGGCATCAAATCCTAATGATACTATTGTTTCCAGCATAAAAGTTAATGAAACCCAGTCTTCGGATAGTGCCAACCCCACTGAAATTGCTTCCATGAACACTAACATTGCTAATCTTAACCCCATCGTCACAGAGGCCTCCACTACTGTTCCCAGCCTTCCTACTATGAAGGTCAGGGACACTGCTATTCCCAGTCTCAGCACCACAGAGGCTGCTATTCCCAGCCCTAGCTCCATCAAGGCTTCCAACCGTAGTGATGTTGCTGCTACCGGCCATACCACCATGGACGCTACTGAGTCCAGAACTACTGCTATTCCCAGCCCTAGCACCATGGAGGTCTTTAACCCTAGTGACACTGCTGTTCCAAGTCTTATCTCCATGGAAGATACCAAAACCCCCAGTGTCAACCCCACTGAAATTGCTGCCATCAGCTATAATGGCACTGTAGCTCCAAACTCAGCCACTATAGAAGCCACTGATTTCAGTACCACTGCTGTTCTGGGCTCTCCCACCATGGAGGCCTTCAAGCTTGGAGACACTATTGCCTCCAGCTCTACCACTATAGAAGCCTCCATCCCCAGTGACTCTGATGTTTCCCGCCTTACCATGGAAAACAATGAAGTCCTGCTTTCTGATAGCATCAACCCCACTGAAATTACTTCCCTCAGTCACCCTGACACTGGTACTCAAAGACCCACTATCATGGAGGCCACTGCTGTTCCTATCTCTTCCACCGACACTGCTGCTCCCAGCCCTACCACCAGGAAGCTCACTGAATCCCAATCTTCTAATATTCCCAGGATCACTGACATTGCCGCCATCGGTTACAGTGACACTGCTGACCTCAGCACCATCACTATGAAAGCCACTGATTCCAGCACCATCGTTGCTCCCAGCTCCACTATCACAGCGCCATCTATCCCCAGCAACACTGCTGTTCCCACTTTTACCACTGAAACTCCATCCTCTGATAGTGCCAGGCTTACTGATATTACTTCTATCAGTCGCACTGGCACTGCTGATACACGCCCAAGCCACACCACTGCTTTACCTATCTCTGTCACTGTGGAGGCCACCAAACCACAATCCTCTGATTCTTTCAGGCTCACTGAAATGGCTTCCAGTCACATTGCCGCTGCCGCTCTCAACCCTACCACCATGGTGGCCACTGATTCCAGTACCATTGCTATTCCTCCCATGGAGGCCCCTGAACCCCAGCCCATTGCTAGCCCGACTGAAACAGCTTCCATTAGTGATTCTGAATCTGCTTCTCCCATGGAGACCTTCATTTCCGGTGCCTCCGCTACTCTCAGAACTACCACCAAAGAGGTTATTGATGCTAGTGTCGCTTCTGCTTCAATCCCCACCACCTTGGAAGCCATCAGCCGCATTGCCTCAATTTCTCCTGTCACAGAGGCAATACCCTATCTTACTGCCCTCACTAGCCCCACTGAAACCGGTCCTATCATCCTTCCTGAAACTCCTTCCATCGCCTTCATCAAAGAGATCACCGATAGCTCCATCCCTAGTGAAACTGTTGCCCCCAGCCCTTCCGATAACGCTGCTTCCAGCTACAAAGTGGAGGATTCTCCAAAATTCATGATTATAGATGCTAACCCTGATACCAAGACTGCCACTATGTCTGCTTTCACTCTTACCACTGTTGCTACCCAAACGTACACCTACATTCCAGTTTCACTAGTACCTCTGTCACCATTTACCACCACCACCACTATTTACTCTAACTGGCACAGCTAACTGCTTCTACTTTTGTAAAGTCTAACCCTACCACCACTTCTGCAACCACCCTTACTAACACTACCAGCCTGGCCCCCATGCCACCCACTTCCACTTCATCCTCTCTACCATACCTTCCTTCATGAGTTTCTGATTCAAATGAATAAATGTAAAGTCCCGTTTGACTCCATTATTAAAATTTCAGTGTGCTTTTATATGAACCAACAGCTATTTATTGCAAAATTATTTGACATTTCCTGCCAATAACTTTGAATTTCTGATATTATTTATTCAAAAGCACCACTTGAATGTGATCTCTGTTCTTGAAAACTACACCAATGTTGCAACCCGATTACCTGCACCTTTCTATAATGCAAGGTTGGTTATGTTGCTATCAATCCTGCTATTCAAGGGTAAGACTTGGCCTGGGAATAATATGCACGTTAGTGTCCTGGATTATAGAGTGGTCTGCTGTAAAGAAGAGCCACACAATAGAGACAACGGAAGGGGGAAGAGCTTCTACCCAATGCAGAAGGGGAAAAGAATCTTCCAGAATAGACTTGGTCATACAGTAGGAATAGTGAGAGAAGGTGGAGAAGCAGGGAAGCAAGGCTGAAATCCCACGGCTGCTCGTCATGAGCTGGAGTAAGTTACTTCAATCCTCTATTTCCTCAGATGCAAATTTAGATTTAATTTCAAAAGGAATCATATACAGTATACTCGAATATGTCAATCCCCCCCCCCCATTTTTCCCCCCAAAAGGAGGAATAATGGTTGACACGAATATAAATTAGGCAGCTTAATATTCAAGTACCCTGCCCTGCCAGGCACTTCACCCAGCCCCCCTCCCTCCCTCCCAGGCTCGCCACCCTGTCCCCCCCTCCCTGCCTTGTCCATCGTACCTCCTCTGTTGCTGGAATCCCTGATGGTCCAGAGGTGGTGGAGGCAGAAGCGAGCTTGCCCCGCTGGTAACCCGGTTGGCCGCTGCCACGAGTTCCGGCTTCAACCGCTTTGCGGCACCCAGCGTAAGCGCGCTTTGACGCTGCTGGTCAGCGCTAAGCAGCGTCCTGAATATATCCCGCAAATTCAAATGTATCTCTCCCACCACAGGAACATAAAAATGAGTAATAACTCCAGGCAGCCATTCCACAAGCAGATAAATGTCATTCAAAAAGTCACCACTTAGCTGTAGAAATGCTCCAAATCCTCATACTCCAAACTGCTTGCTCTTAAATCCCAACAGCGGTGCCCTTCAGGGGATCATTGTAGCTGAGCATTTCACCCCTTGAAAATTTTCCCCTGAAGACACTTTCTCAGCGAAACAGGGTACCGCTGTTGGGATTGAAGAGCAAGCAGTTTGCGGGAGCAGCTGCGAATTTTGAAAAACCGCGAATGCGGTTTGGGAGCCGATCGAAAGGCAGGAGAGGGCAGCCGGGGCGCCGGCAGGTGCTTAACTCTGGCGCATATGAGAGAAAGATCTTGTAATACCACAGACAGGTAAGTCCCACACCTGCCACGGTCATCTCCAATTTCTGTTTCCTTTGCCAGGTGACCCCCGAGGAGTGTCCGAGCCATGGAGGCTAGCAGCAATAAGACCCCTGTCTATCAGAAGCTGTAGGCAGTGTTTTCTTAGTTCAGTGTCTTTCTTACACAACAATCTCTGCCGATCGAAGGCAGGAGAGGGCAGCTGGGGCGCTGGCGGCTGCGGAAAATCATGTACGGTATTTTCCGACCGCCTCTTCCTGGTACTAAAGTCAGGCTACACCAATCGGGAGCTGCTTTGACACGCCAGGTAGTGTGTCAAAGCAGCTCCTGATTGGTGCAACCATGACTTTAGTACCAGGAAGAGGCGGTGAGAAAATACCGCAAATTACTGAGTCCGCAATTCGCGGGGGATTTGGAGCATTTTCTACAGCAAAGTGGTGACTTTTTGAATGACATTTATCTGCTTGTGGAATGGCTGCCTGGAGTGACTACTAATTGTTATGTTCCTGTGGTGGGAGAGATAACCTGTGAAAGACATTTGTGATTTAACATTTATATACAAAGTGGAGGGTTTTTTTTTTTGACCAGTGATTAATGTGGGTCTGCTATTTGAAAGCCTGTTTAGCAATTAGCGGTTTCCTGTTCACACTGAGGCCTTTTTTTTTCTCCACTTGACAGTATTGGGTTGTCTCTCCTCCAACAGATGAAAGGGTTGATTATTTAGGTTTCTTCTTGGTCCCCATGTCCCTGTGAGCTCAGACACTTCTACCTTGCCTCCGAAGCGTATGCTTCTCTTCTCTCTTGGACTGAACTTGCCTTTTTGCCACCCACAGATCAGCTACCACCAGTTATGCTTCTACAGTAGTCACAATGGATGTAGAGTCACTTATACAGCATGTGATAAATTCCTAAAAACATCCACCTTGGACCAACAATACTCACTGGAAGCTGTTACAAAATTAATCAAATTCATTCTAACACAACTCTTTCTACTTTTAAAGAATGATATCTGTCGGCAAATCATGGTCACCGCAATGGTGTCAGGTCAAAAGCGCGCCGGGACAAAGGCGCGCGCAGACAATTGAGCGCAGCGCGGAGGTGCACGCCGCAGAAAATTACTGTTTTTACAGCTCTGACGGGGGGTGGGGGTGGGGGGAACCCCCCCACTTTACTTAATAGAAATCGCGCCGCATTGTGGGGACGTTGTGGGGGGTGTGGGGGGTTGTAATCACCCACATTTTACTGAAAACTTCACTTTTTCCCTGTTTTTAGGGAAAAAGTTAAGTTTACACTAAAATGTGGAGGGTTACAACCCCCCTAACCCCCCCCCACAACGCCGGCGCGATCTCTATTAAATAAACTGGGGGGGGCTCCCCAACAAAAACCCCCGTCGGAGCCCCTAAAAACTGTAATTTTCTTCGGCGCGCGCCTCCATCTTGCGCTCAGTTGTCGGCGCGCGCCTTTGTCTTTCGCGGGGTTGTCTATGAACCCACCGCAATATGCAAACCTCTTCATGGAAGAACTGGAAGAGACATTTTTGAATACATATCAGACTAAACCCCTAAAATACTACACTTCTCCCTCAATATTCACGGGGGTAAGGGGCAGAGCCGGCCCGCGAATATAAAAAAAACAACCCACGAATAATATTCAGGCCGGTTCTGACCCACCCCCCGCCTTCCCCCGGAATCCCAGACCTTACCTTAAGCCCTCTGAGACTCCCCGGAACCTTACCTGGTGGTCTAGTGGGCTTTCAGGGCAGGAGCGATCTTCCTACGCTCCTGCCCCGTGCAGATCACTCATAGGAAATGGCTACGGGAGCTCACGGCAGCCTGATGGTCTAGCATGCTTTCGGGGCAGAAGCAGTCTTCCTACGCTCCTGCCCCGTGCAGATCACTCATAGGAAATGGTTAGAGGAGCTCACGGCAGCCATTTCCTATGAGTGATCCGCACAGGCCAGGAGCGTAGGAAGATCGCTCCTGCCCCGAAAGCCCGCTAGACCACCAGATAAGGTTCCGGGCAGTCTCAAAGGCTTACTAATAGCCCAAAAAATTTAAATCGATTAAAAAACAAAATTGTGAATAACTGAATCCACGGATACTGAAACTGCGGATTCGGAGGGAGAAGTGTACCAGTATATTGATAACATTTATATGATTTGGATTGAGAGAAGAGACTCTCAAATACTTTTACAGTTCTTTCACTACATACTATCCTACAGCCAAATTCAAAATTGGCTACTCATCAGAAAGAGTCAACTTTCTAGACACCGCAGTTTCCATCAGCAATGGATATGTACAAACATCTACATAGTAACAAAGTAAATGATGGCAGATAAAGACCTGAACGGTCCATACCAGTCTGCCCATAAGTTATACTCATTAAAAAATACATGATTAGATAAACTTGTCTCTTCTTTGATACTTCTTTGATATTTCTGATAGACTGTAAAGTCCACCTGGTATTGTCCTAGGTTCTAACTGCTGAAGTTGCCATCTAATCAAGCCATTATGACATCACTGCTGAGGTTGACTCTTAGGCATTGGTGGAATCTCACAATCTCAGTTCTGGAATGTTGCTACTCTTTGGGTTTCTGCCAGGTAACATAGTACATGATGGCAGATAAAGACCTGAACGTTCCATCCAATCTGCCCATTTTTTATACCCATTAAAAATACATGATTAAATTAACCTGTCTCTTCTTTGATATTTCTGGGTCATATGACTGTAAAGTCCACCTGGTATTGTCCTAGGTTCCAACTGCTGAAGTTGCCATCTATTCAAGCCATTGTGACATCACTGTTGAGATTGGCTCTTAGGCATTGGTGGAATCTCACAATCTCAGTTCTGGAATGTTGCTACTCTTTGGGTTTCTGCCAGGTAACATAGTAACATGGTAAATGACGGCAGATAAAGACCAGAACAGTCCATCCAGTATACTCATTAAAAATACATGATTAAATTCACTTGTCTCTTCTTTGATATTGTCCAAATGTTGAAGTTGCCATTTAATCAAGGCATTGTGACATCACTGCTGAGGTTGGCTCTTAGGAACTGGTGGAATGAGGCATTATGACATCACAATCTCAGCTCTGGAATGTTGCTACTCTTTAGGTTTCTGCCAGGTAACATAGTAACATGGTAAATGACAGCAGATAAAGACCTGAACGGTCCATCCAGTCTGCCCATAAATTATCAAATCCAGTCCTGAAGAGGAGCTTTCCAGCCACGTTGTTATTTCAATGAACAGTTTATAGGCTTCTAATCAGTGGCGTACCAAGGGGGGGGGGGCGGGGGGGCGGTCCGCCCCGGGTACCAAGCCCTGAGGGGGTGCTCCCGGTCCGGTCCAGTTACCCCCCCCTGCGCCGGGTGTCGCGTCTGGAAACAGCCTGCAGCAAGATCGCGATGCCAGAGATCTTTGCCTGCTTCGACTGTTTCCTCCGCCACGGTCCTGCCCCTCCTCTGATGTCAGAGGAGGGGCGGGACCGCGGCGGAGGAAACAGCCGAAGCAGGCAAAGATCTCTGGCATCGCGCGATCTTGTTGCAGGCTGTTTCCCCAGGGCAGTAGCGTACCAAGGGGGGCGAGGGGGAGGTCCATCCCGGGTGCCGCCTTAGGGGGGGGGGTGCACAGCTGGCCCGGTCCCTATCGCGCTCCTACCCTCCCAGCGAAAGCAGCATCGGCGCCATTATCGAAAAAGGTAATGGCGCCAGGCCTTGGAGCACCAAGGCAGACCGCTTCTCCCCCCTCCCAGCCGAAACCCCGCTGACCATCCTATCTCTCTCCCCCCCCAAGTGAACCTTTCTGACCCTCCCAGCGAAAGCAGCAAACCTCCCTCCAGTAGCGTCGGCTTTATCCTCCCTCTGCCGCATCACTGATGACGTCATCAGTAACGCGGCAGAGGGAGGAGAAAGCCGCGAAGGAGGTTTGCTGCTCTCGCTGGGAAGGTCGGAAAGGTTCACGGGGGGGGGAGATAGGAGGGTCAGCGGGGGTTCGGCTGGGAGGGGGGAGAAGCGGACTGCCTCGGTGCTCCATTACCTTCTTCGGGCAGCAGCAGCGTTTACAATTCGCTGCTGTTGCCGGCTTCAGGCCTTGTTCTCTGCCGGGTCCTGCCTACTTCCAGTTTTCATGAAGACAGGACCCGACAGAGAGGAAGGCCTGAAGCGGGCAACATCAGTGAATTGTGAATGCTGCTGCTGCCCGATGAAGTTCAGGACATCAGGACATCGGGGAAGGAGCAGGGAGAAATCGGCTGCTGGCTTGGGGGTGAGGGTAGGGAAAGAATCGTGGAAGTGGAGAAATCGGCACGATGGCTTTGTGCAGGCTAGGGGGAGAGAGAAAGAAAGGAAAAAAATAAAGATGGGGGGCCAGGGGGAGAGAGAAAGAAAGGCAGAAATAAAGAGGGGGACCAATGGGAGAGAAAGAAAGGCAGAAATAAAGAGGGGGTCAAGGGGGAGAGAAAGAAAGGCAGAAAGAAAGAGGAGGGCCAGGGGGAGAGAGAAAGGCAGAAAGAAAGAGGGGGACCAAGGGGAGAGAAAGAAAGGCAGAAATAAAGAGGGGGGTCAAGGGGGAGAGAAAGAAAGGCAGAAAGAAAGAGGGGGGCCAGGAGGAGAGAGAAAGAAAGGCAGAAATAAAGAGGGGAGCCAGGGGGAGAGAGAAAGAAGAAGGATCAGAAGAAGGACCAGAGACTCATGAAATCACCAGACAAAAAAGTAGGAAAAATGATTTTATTTTCAACTTAGTGATCAAAATGTGTCCGTTTTGAAAATTTATATCTGCTGTCTATATTTTGCACTATGGCCCCCTTTTACTAAACCGCAATAGAGTTTTTTAGCGCAGGGAGCCTATGAGCGTCGAGAGCAGCGTGGGGCATTCAGCGCAGCTCCCTACGCTAAAAACCGCTATCGCAGTTTAGTAAAAAGGGAGGGGGAATATTTGTCTATTTTTGTATAGTTGTTACTGAGGTGACATTGCATAAAGTCATCTGCCTTGACCTCTTTGAAAACCCGCGGAATATAAATGATAATTAACATTTTCTCTGCGTACAGCGTGCTTTGTGTTTTTAAAATTTTATTGTTGGTAGATCATTTTGACTTGGCCAAAAAGGTAAGGGGGAGGGAGGGAGGGGAACTGCTGAAAGACATCTAATAATCCTTGCAGGCTTGACTGCAGGGAATTATTTTTGTAAAATCATGTTTTGTTATGTGACTGGCATTATCTAGACTTTAATTTCTATGAATGAATAGAATGAAAATGATATAAAATTACTTGCTTGTTTTTATGTGCGTGCGCTGAAGGAAAGTGGAGAGAGAGTGGGCTGAGGATGCTGAAGGGAAATGGGGAAGAGAGTGGGGAGAAGACGCTGATTTATAAATTGACAATTGTACAGAATATTGTTTCTTTTTATACTTTAATATAAACAATTCAAGGCTTGTGTGGATGGAATCAGGTGGTTTGCGGGGATGGGGACCGAGCTTACGGGGATTAGTCCAATAAAATTGTATTTTTTTATATCTCATTATTTGTTTTATTTTTATTTGTTAATTTATAAAGTGGTGATTGTTATGTATCAGTTTTTTTCAAATTTACATCTACTGTCTTTATATTTTGCACTGTATTAGAGGACATGTGTTACTGTTTTTTGTGGTGTTGCATTGTATCCAGGGTCTGGTTTCTTGGCGGATCAGTTTAACTTTTGTCTACATATTTCTATTTTTAGTTTGTGATTATTCCATTTTGGGCGAGGGTGTATCTCTGTTCTGTGTGTATGAAAAAGACATAGTTTTTCAGTTGGCATTGACTACAGGACCAATTGACTGTGCGGGATCTGGCTTGTTTAGTTTTACAATGTATGTGTTGGTGTTCTAGTGCTCACTGCAGTGTTTAAGATGCAGCCTTTTCCTAGGTAAACTCTTGTGGTGCGATATGTAGATTGGTACTAAAAATCATATTTTTCATATAGATGGGGGGGTGTCAAAAAATGATGGGCCCTGGGTGCCACATACCCTAAGTACGCCACTGCCTGCAACTACTCCATATGTACTTCTAATGTCATGACAATTTAGACATAATTTATGTTTTGTTATGTTTGGAATAATGGTTACATATATGAGGTTCAATAAAAGAAAATTTTCACTGCCTGTTTCTATTCTGACCATTTATTCCATTTCATGGTTATTGCAAAAAAAAAAAAAAAAAATTTTTTTACATGGGGGGGGGGGGGGGGGTGTCAAAAAATGATGGGCCCCGGGTGCCACATACCCTAGGTACGCCACTGCTTCTAATTACCTTCCGTTATAACTTTTTCAAGTAAATCTCAAACCACTCTTCACACTTCATGCTAACATGCGTTACTTATATCGGTAAGCAAACAGCCCGACACAGAACTGTATTTCGTCAACTGGCGTGCTCAGGAGCTGTAGTTAACAAGGCTCAACTCTTCATAATCTCTTCCAGTAAAGGCAGCATGAAATAGGACAGAAATCCGGGGTTTGTCACAAACCAGGCATCGGGTAAATGGACAGACGTGTAAAGAGGACATGTCTAGGTAAATCCGGACGTCTAGTAACCCTATCACAGGTCTTTCCCCGACTACAACCCTTCCTACTCTCCCACCATCTGAAGATCCTCCTAGGGCCTACCTTTAAATGTTCTGGTGATCTAGTGACCTCTATTAGGCGAGAAAATCCCCAGCCCCCGCAGTCAAAATGGCTGCTGGAGCCTTCCAAAGCAATCTCGTGAGACAGCCCTGAGAGGTCTAAATAGGAACAAGTGGGGGAAAGGAGCGACTGGAGAAGCCCTTGCCTAGAAGAGACTGCTAGACCACTAGGACATTCTAAAGTAGGCCTGGGGAGGGGCAGGGTGGGATGAGTGGCTGGCCTGGGAGGACTTGCTCTGGTGGTGGTAGGAGTGTGAGCATGCAAAGAGTGATCACAGAGGGGGGGGGGAGTTTCGGGTTCAATCAAAAATACACTGGCATTTTTGGCCAAAACCGAAGCGTAACTGAATGTGGGATTAGGGGCCAGCTTTGATGCCAAAACTGAAACTGAAATTGGTCAGTCTCTGAGTCACAGTATTGCTATGAAAGAAGAATTGATATTATTAGATGACTTTAAGTTTCCAGATATTGACTGGAACATTCCAGCTATTGCATCATCTAGAAGGAGTGAAGCTGTGATGCTGAACCTAGAACTTACAAACGAGGAGAGTGTTCCTGAACTTGTAGTGGATGATCATCTGACATCCACTAATCACTGGATAGAGTAAAGGGGTAGGTTGGCCCTCAGGGGCCACAAAGGGGTCCCGGGACCAACCTGCCCCTTACATCTACCTCAACCTTCTCATAGTGTCCCATGAGTTTTTCTCACGTGCACCAGTGCCTGGACACAGACAGAAACCACTTCTCTCTTATAACTCTTTTCATTTCGATCACTCACACACAAGGAAAAATAATGTGATACGTACAAGTCAAATCTTACCGACTTTCAAAGGACACGAACCACAATATAATGTATTTGTCTTATATGCAAGGGAGAAGAAATGCAGAGAAAATAAAATATAGTAAGAGCTGGGACACCACTTCCTAAACAGTAAGCACGATCCAGATCTCCCACCATACACATCCACACACCTGGAGCCAAAGACGAGAGCTCGAGCAGACCAGCAAAATAACAGCTTGTAATACAGTCAGAATGAGATCCAACTAACATGGGTAAAGGGGTAGTGTTATATAGGATTTTCTTTACTTTTGGTCAGTCCCATGAATCATCTCCTGATAACCTTTGGGGGCCATGCAATAAAACCCTTTTTTTTTTCTTTTTGTTTCAAGTATCTTTGATGTCTTGTTTCCTTATCAAGCTCACGGCAGCAGCGGTTGCAATAATTTCATTCTCTTTCCTGGGAGAGGAGTGTAGAGTGGTGTTAGATTGCTCAGGTTTACTATACAGAGTAGGCACAACAAAGGAGTCGTGAGGATGAGATGTCAATAATTCAGTGCACGGGTGTAAAGTTCAAAGTTCACTTTATTGATAGTAGCATTCTCGTGGTTGAGGCCTCCTTGTCCTCCCTTTTCGGTTACCCTACAGAGTCACAGCCAGTATTCCTAATGGGGGAACAATGAAGTGTGTTTACCCAGCTGCTAATCAGCCAGGTGGCTCTTGAGGGCCGGATGCACTAAACAGAATCGGTAAGACCGCGTGGGTCCACTCCACTCCGATTTTTGGCCAATTTTAAAAGAGCTATCGGTGCACTAAAAAAATTTGCATGCAAATGATTTGCGCGGAGGTTCATCATAATCCCCCCTCTCTCCCGTCCGATTGATCGCTGTGCCGGGTTTTGGAAAAGCCATCCCGACCCCCGGGCAGGTCCTCCAAAGGAGTGTCCAAGCAATAAGCAGTAGCGTTTTATGCCGAGATAATCCAAGGATTAAATCATTTTTTTTTTTTTCTCAGAATACAGCCCACAATGTTTTAAAGCAAAGTTAATATATCATTCAGAAAAAAACTCTCATCACTAAATTTTTATAGTACGTTTTCAACAAGACTTCAGAGGTGTCACTCAAGGCTAGGTTATCCTCTCATTGCCTTCAGCTTTACACACCAACCTCCCTGGCCCCTGGCTGACAAACAGAATGCTGAAAAGCATGTACTCTCTATTTACATTACATTACATTACATTAATGACTTCTATTCCGCCTGTACCTTGCAGTTCTAAGCGGATTACATCAAAAGATAACTGGACATTTCCAGGATGAGGGATACAATTAAAGACATTGGGCCTAATACATCAAGAAGATAGCTAGACGTTTCCAGGAAGATGAATACAATTAAGAGCGTTAGATCTGAAACAATTTTGAAGGGAGGATACTGGGAGGGGGAGAGAGGGGAAAAGAAAAAGGGGTTAGTACATTTGGATGAATTTCTTAAATAGCAGGGTTTTGATTTCTTTTCGGAAAGCTTTGATGTCAGTTGATGCTGTCAGTAAGTTGGTGACTGAGGGGTCCAGTTTAGCTGTTGATAAGGGTTATAGGAGTTTAAATTGCACTATAAATCTATTTATAATTAAGGCGTATACGGTGCTCCCCCCGCAAATTTGTGGTCGGCGGTCGGCGATTCGCGGTCCCGGTCATTCGTGGTATTTTCCGACCATGAATGACCGGGCAGGAAAGGGCAACTGGAGGGGCAGGAGAGGGCAGCCGGAGCGCCGGCGAGTGAAGGAAATCACTCGCGGTATGCTCCGACCGCCTCTTCCTGTACTAAAGTCGGGCCTCACCAATCAGGAGCTGCTTCGACAGGAAGCGGCGATCGGAGCGTACGGTAAGTGATTTCCTTCACTCGCTGGCGCTCCGGTTGCCCTCTCCTGCCTCTCTGGCTGCCCTCTCCTGTCTCCCCTGCCTAAAAACCGTATTCACGGTTTTTCAAAATTTGCCAGGAACCCCCGTGAATTTCGGGGGAGTACTGTGCTAAAAATTTAAAGATATTTATACATGACTTATGAGGCGGTTGGTGTGTAAAGCTGAAGGCAATGAGGGGATAACTGAGCCTTGAGTGACACCTCTGAAGTCTTGTTGAAAACGTACTATAAAAATTTACACTGATGAGAGGTTTTTCTGAATGATACATTAACTTTGCTTTAAAACATTGTGGGCTGTATTCTGAGAAAAAATTGATTTAATCTCAAAAGGAGTGTTGCATGATGTGATTAATTTGGCTGGAGTTATGAATTTAATTGATTGCCTGACCCAAGAAACGATTTAATTTTGATGAATTTCTAACTTGTATTCTGAAAGACTAGCCAGCACTGAGCCATTTGCCATCAGACTGTGTTAAATACACTTAGGGTCACCAGATTTTCTGTCTGGAAAATCCGGACACCCTAGACCTGCCCCCAGGCCCGCCCAGTCCCACCCATCCCCGCCTCATCCCGCCCCGGTTCTGTTCCGTCATACCCCCAATCTCGCCCCAGCCCCGCCCCCCTGCTCTCATTGGGCAGGACATCCGCGCATGCGCGAATGCCCTCCTGCCCGAAGTAGAGCTGTTCAAAACCCAAAGTGCCAGGTTTTCAAAAGCCGTCCGGACCCCCAGACATGTCCTCAAAAGGAGGACATGTCCAGGTAATATCCGGACATCTGCTGACCCTAAATACACCTATTGAGTGGATGACAAAGAAATGGCCAGGTGCAGCTAACTAATCAGCAAAGCAACAGTGTGAAATACCCCCAATCTAATCAGACTTAATCCAGCCAGAACTTAAGCCATTCAGACAGAATTCAATCAGATGACATCATCCACCTGGAAACAGAGGGAAAGACTGGACTGCTCTGTGATTGGATGCGATGCCAGCCTCAGGGAGGAGACATAGCCCCTGAGTTCCTGCCTTAGGATTGGACAATTGCTCCTGGATTCTGGTGCCTCATGGGACCAGATTCCAATCCACCCACTTTTATAAAACCAGAAGATTCACCCATGCTCTCTCTCTATTTCCATCGGACCAACGTTGGAACCATGTCTCCCTCTCTCTTCTCTTCGGCCCGTCACTGAAACATGCGCAACGCAATCTCCTCTCCAACTAAAGGACTTTTCAACCAGCATGACCTGCATCATTGTGAGTAACTTTTGAACCCAGCTAAGTTAGGCCTAGATTCACTAAACTCACCGTTGTTGGGCGATCCGTGGCCGAGTCTTGCTGAGCGACCGATTCACAACAGCTTCAGCTTGCAAATGAGGTGATCGGACGCATGCCCTACAGCGATCCCACGGAGCGATCGAGACGCAGGCGCAGATCACCCTTGTTGGTTGTAGATGCGATTTGCACATGCGCTAGGTCTTAGCACAAGGGAGGTCGAAGGGGGGAGTGGTGGCTGCAGTTTAGCTGGCCCTACGAGGGGACATTAATAAGGAATCATTTCAATTTGGCCTAGGTGCAGCCAGATTATGTGGAACAGAACACGCTTTTAACCCGCGGGTTAAAACCACAGGCTCGCACTGCACTGCGCTTTTTTAGCAGATCAAATGGGGATTTACTGGGATTTCAGGGTGACAGAGAGCTGGAGAGTCGGCAGGGACTGGTCCTCAGCAAGCCCAATGCCCCAATCGGTGTTTCTTCTTCTGTTTAGTGAGTCGCTGCCTTCCTACTTATGCATGCCATTTCCCCTCATTTGCATGGGCGGATCGGATTGGGTGGGAGATTGATCGGACAAAAGGTTAGTGAATCGGGTTGGTGTCGGGGAACGCTCACAAACTGGTCGGGACACGATCGGTGAACTTAGTGAATCTAGTCCTTATTCTGCTTTAGCAATATCTTTTAGGGAAAAGGCATTATTTGTACATATGTTGTGGCAGGAAGAGATTGCAAGGAGGTATATTCCAGGTAGCATTTGGACAATCTTTCTGTATTTTAGACTGGCAATATGCATTTATCCAGAAAAATTCCCCCACAAGTCTTTACACCTGTTTCAAGTCATCCATAACTGTTGGCTAACTTCTCCTGTGGACTTGGGCTTTGGAGGAGAGCCTGAGGTGACAATTGTGCTTACCTCCAAGATGGTTAAAACCACCTCAAAATGCCAAGATGGTGTTTCAAAGTTCATTTTGGTTCCTCTCAGATGTGCAATTTTACTAAATCTGGACTCACGCCTAGGTAGCAAAACTGCTAAACATTTGCAAAGCCCCAAGTGAAGTTGCTCTGGTTTTGGACAGTGACTTCTAAGATGCATCCCACCAAATGCACAGTTTCTTTGGCTATGCTATATATATTTTAGAAAAGGCTTTATATTTACCGAGCCTTTAAAAAAAAATAAAAATAAAAAAAATTAGAATTTTTAAAAAATGCACGGACCTAGTCATCTGTTTGTTTTCTTAAATTATCTTCGCTATGTTATTAACTAAGGCCCCCTTTTATGAAACTGTGATAGCAGTTTCTAGCGCGGGGAGCCGCGCTGAATGGCCTACGCTGTTTCCAACGCTTATTGAACTCCTATGAGCGTCAGGAGCAGTGTGGGCCTTTCAGCACGGCTCCCCGCAATAGAAACTGCTATCGCAGTTTCATAAAAGAGGGGGTAAATGTATCATTTATACACGGGGGGGGGGGGATATTAACTGCTAGAAGAATAAACAAGTGAAAATCCATATAAGAAAGATAATGAACCAAAAGCAAAGATGAAGAGATGCCGGAGAATCATGGCAAGTCGATCGTCTACCCTCCAAGCGATAGATGTGGAATGTGCAGCATCCTCACAAGCCTTCATCCTGTGAAAACACAAGAAAGAAATTATAGAAGCTATTCAGAGAAGACCTACCAAAGTTGTTCAAGGTTTAACGTATTCATAATGTACTCTAAGGAGATAAGAACGAAAAGGGAGACATGAAAGAAACCGTCAAACATCTAGCTACCTTCAGTCAAGTACAAGAAGGTGCCAAATGCAAGGAGGTCATGATATGATGTGGAAGGGAAGGAGGCTTAGAGGAAATATAAGGGGATCTAGGAAAATCTAAGCGGTGTACAGCAAAAGAAAATTTATATATAAAAAATAGTAAATGGTATGTAAATATGTCTTATACAGAAAACAGAAAAGGAAGAGGAGAGGAAATACAATTTTTATATAGAAGGAAAAGAGGGGAAACACCAAAGCAGCGGGGATCAAGATGCGCCATAGATCTGTATTTTAAAAAATCCTAAGAGTTATAAGCATCTGTAAATAAAAATGTTTTAAGTCCTGATTTGAACTTAGATATGAGTGGACAGAGGCAAAAAAGAGAAAAAGTTAAGAAGGCTGAAAGGGAAAAATCAATACGTTGGAGACATGCATAAGGAAAGAATGGAACAGTATTGAGAAGAGGAGAAAAACTGGACAGCGGACATTGGAAAGAGAATTGGTAGAAGATCGACAAAAAGCAGAAAGAGAAACTGGGACCAAGATGATGGAAAAACAAAACATCCAGACAATAGGGTAGAAAAAATTGTTTTATTCTGAATTTATTAACTGGAATATGTTAGCTTTGGGATAGGTGCATCACAATTATTTTTGTATTCAGTGGCGTAGTCATATACAGCTGATTTGGGGGAGGGACTGGAGCCCAAAATTAGTGGAGGGGCATCAAAGTTTTTCCCTACCTGAGTGCAATTTATAAATACCCAAGCCCTGCCAACTGAAGACATCTTCCTCCAGTCTGGCAACTCAAAATCTCCAAGCTTTGCAGCCAAAGGCAATATCCTCAAGCTGCCCCTGCTTTCATGCATACATGAAAACCAAGGGGGTGAGGGGCAGGGAGGAGGCCCCAAAAAGCATTAATATTTACCCTGATTAAACGATCCTCCACGTACGCTGCTGACAGCTGATTCAGCATCCCTGCCCTGATGAGGCTCACCTCTGAAGAGGCTCACCATAGCTGTAATAGAAGTGAATGGGAGAACCAGGAACGCGCATCCCAGCTCATCAGAGTGGGGATGCGGAAGCCTGTGGCTGCTCCCACTGTCAGTGGTGTACGTGGAGGATCACTCAGTCAGGGTAAGAATTACTGCTTTTTTGGGTTCCTCTCCACAGTGTCCCTTTAATGAAGGTTTATTATTAGATATATACATCTTCTATATTAGTGATTGCAAATTTGGGACCTCCTCAGCCTTTTTTTTTTTTAGCTCATCAGCTAGTGTTGGTGTTTGTGTGGCCCCAGAAAATTTTTTTGTCCAATGTGGCCCAGGGAAGCCAAAAGGTTGGACACCCCTACCCTATTCCTTCACCGTGAGCAGGGAGGGGTAACTTTCATAGCGTTCCAGGTCGTGGGCCAACCCTCTTCCCCACTCCTACTCCTTCACTGTAAGCAGGGAGGGTTAATTTGCATAGCATCAAATTTGCACCAACATATTTCCCCGTCCCGTCCCACCTGGCTATTTTTTTGTGCCACCCGGCTAGAAAAAATTTCTGGGGAGAACACTGAGGTTTACCATCCTCTCAGCATCCAGAGTTTGACGTAATAGAGTTCACGGTAGCAACAAGAAGGATGATGGCCATAGCTCAACCAGCGTAAATGACCAAGCTTGCTAGAGCGAGATCTCTTTAACTAGACTGATGTAGGCAGAGTGACAAATGGCCCTTAACCGCCAACATCTATTATCTTACGGCACCGAGTTATTCTTGTCATTTACCTCATTACGCCCTTTCTTCCGGCAGTCTCCACAGAAGACCCCTAGGCATCCATTCACTACTTGGACTGCACAGAGGAAGAGCTCTAGACAGCTGAGCCCCAGCAGGATGGAGAAGAGGACAATGTTCCACAGGACAATGTTTTCAGGTTTCTTGCACGTGATCCAGGTGGTCTGGTTGGTCAGATAACTCTCACTGTGTAAAAAAGAAAGAGTGTGGGATGGATGGACCGATAAATCACATTAATTGGTAAAAACTTGTATTAGTATGCAAAACAACATAACATAACATAAATCTTTATTTATATACCATGAGTGCCTTTCGGTTCAAAGCGGTTTACATAAAAGGGGCTGAGAAGCGTCAGCGAGCTACAGTAAAAGAGAAGAGAACCGAGAGACTGGAAGATCGCAGAGAGGGAATTAAGAGGACCTAACCGAAAAGGGAGGTTCGTAAATAAGGAAGGGAGTTCATCGTCTGAGAGTAGCAACATGGAAGTCGGATCAAAGGAGCCGGTAGAGTTTTTCTGGGGATTTAAGGTGGGATATTGGTTGATTAAAGCAGCTTATGTTTAAACTCACCAGCTGTGTCATTCATGGAAAGAGAATGCTACCTTGGGGTGGTGACAGTGGCATAGTAAGGGTGTGGGTGTGGGGTGATGGTCTGCCCTGGGAGCCATGTTGGTGGGAACGCGGGCACCCCTTCACCTCTCCGCCCCACCTCCTCCCACTCTTCCCCGTGCCACATGTGCACCCCCTTCCCTCCCCCTGCGCCTCTGGTTGTTCACCACCACGAGCGAGAACTTTTAACACGCTCCTCACTACCACGCCATCTCTCGTGGGTGCTGCGCATAGGCAGTGGTGTCAGCGGGAGAGATGACGGGCTTGCGAAGAGCACATTGAAGTTCTTGTTGCGTGTGGCGGTGAACAGTTAGAGGGTGCGGGGGAAGGGAAGGGGGTGCGTGTGCAGAAGAGGGGGGAGTGGAGATGAGGGAGGGGGAGGGGCGCCTCTCACCCTTGCTACGCCACTGGGTGAAGTTATCTTCCCCTTGAGAGCATTCAGTCACTAACGCAAAAGTAGAAAATTCCTCTGGGAGAGCTTCTTATAGGGGCCATTAACAAAGAGCTCCCCATGACTGATTCCCTTTCCAAGCAAACAAGAACCCCACTCTTTGGCTTCTCATTCTTCAATCCCCTTGGATGCCTGCACCCCCCCCCCCTAGCAATAGTACTGAAGTAGTCATTTTGAAGCTGGGAACTTTTGGGGCAAAAGCATGCATGGATCGTTCCTGACCCCCAATTACAAAGAGGTAAATGCGGATATTCAGCTATGTGGTTTAAAAAAAAAAAAAAATGGCGCCTACTTAGGATGGCACATAGTTGGAGGCGGGTGTACACATGAGCAGAGTCTGGCGCTTTGTGCCATGATAGTAGTCTGTGTATAGTCCTGACAGACTTTCAGTTACATGTCCCCGTCCTTGATAAAGAAGTACAAAATGCATTGGCAAGGGGATAAAAGTAACCCCCTCTTCTACGAAACTGCGCAAGTGGATTTTAGCGCATAGAGCTGCTCTGAATGGCCTGCGCTGCTCCCGACGCTCATTGAGTTTCTAAGAACATCGGGAGCAGCACGGGTGATTCAGTGTGGCTCCCCGCACTATAACCCGCCAGTGCGGTTTCGTAGAAGAGAGGGTAAACTAAGTAACACTAATACCATTTATGAAACGTATAAGAAAAACATAAGAAAAATGCATAAGTGAAGAATATTCAAAGTAAAATCAATATTGTCAAGCTTACACCGTTGGGATCAATGAGGATTGATACCACCTTGAGTTACATTATTAATAATAATAATAACTTTATTTTTGTATACCGCAATACCACAAAACAGTTCCGAGCGGTTTACAGGAGAAGAGAGTGTACATATGCAGCAAGATACAGCAAGTTAGATTTCAGGTGTATAATATAACTAGTAATAATTACAAAATAATCCAATAACAGTTGCAAGGGAGAGCAGAAAGAGGAGAGGAAACACCGGGGGATAAGAGTTAGGTAGATTAGAAGGGAGAGGAAGGGAAGGAAGGGAGGCGGGGTAGAGATTAGTGAATTGGGGGGGGGGGGAGGGAGTTAGAGAAATTTATCAAAGAGGTATGATTTGAAAGATTTCCTGAAGGATAGGTAAGATGGGGCAAGAGAGATGAGGGTGGTCAGGCAGTCAGTCCATCTGCCAGCTTGGAAAGAGAGGGTTTTGTCCAGGAATCTTTTGTAGATACATCCTTTTGGGGAGGGGTAGGCCAACAGGTGGGCATTGCGTGTACGGTTGGAGCCTGGGAATGCAAAGTGGCGTGACAGGTATATCGGGGATGAGCCGGTTAAGGTTTTGAAGCAGAGGCAGGCGAATTTGAAGAGGGGTGGTCTGAGGATCCCTATAAATGTCAGCAGCTTTTGCACGTTTGTATTTTTCCTTCACACTGAAATATTGGGAGCATTTTCAAAACAGTCAGACGTCTTATCTTTTATCTTTGAAAATGACCTATGTAGATGTTTTGGTCCTTAGGACGTCTTATCTTTTTTGGCCATTTTCAAAAATAAAAACGTCCACATGAAAAACGCACAAAAGCAAGCTTTGCAGACGTACCCAACTGTCGATATGGGGACAGATTAATGCAATACTTGAATTTTCATTCCCATTAACATATGAGCTGGTCATATGCGGAATATTATTACATGTTAAACCTCCCAAAGATCATTATAAAAGTCGTCTTTTTTTAGTCATGACGGGGATTGCTATACAGATGATAACGCATAACTGGAAAGATCATGATCGTCTTAATTTCTCTTTTAGGTGGGCAAATTTATGCTCCACATATAAAAATGAGAAAAATGAATGCGGATTTATTAGGACATGGTCATATATTTAAATTGGTTTGGGAACCATTTGACATCTTTTATGAATGCAGCATAACTGGATTGTTTCTTTAATTTGGTTTACTTCTATTCACATCCAGGGTGGTTGGGAGGAGGGAGGGAATACTTTAGTATTATATTAGATAAATATTTAGAAAGTATAAATATGCATTCATTATTGGTTTATTAATTACTTAATAGAAGGGTGGGTGGGACAAAGATACTGTATGTATATATTTATAAGGTAAATGTGCGTTTTGTGCTTTATTCTCTGATTGTTAATATGTATATTGCACTGTTAAGTCTTTTGGAAAATTAATAAAATATTCGTTAAAAAAAAGAATTGCCCTTGTAATGTGGTAGATCATAATTGCCATGTATACAAGACACTGGGAAAATATTCCAGTTGAATACATCCTGCTTCTCTTCCCGCCTTTCATCTGTGAGGCACCTATAAGATGTTTATTAATGACCCCTCTCTCGTAAATGTAGGCCTTCTTACTTTATGGTCTTGAAAGGATACACCCATTCGCCAGATGAAATGGCACATAATGGACCATCAGCCAGTGCCGTGGAGGAGACAACAAGGCAGTAAAAGCTTCCTAGCACTCCAAAAACTGAGGAGAATACAGATCGCAGCATCTATGAGGAAGAAAATGCTATCATATCAGCAGTAAAATACATCTATGCTATGTCTCAACAAGTGAGATTCCATCGTACGCATAGTATGAAAAAGCATTAATAGGAGGAAGGACTGAAACCCCACTGCAAAGATGCGAAGGCACTGATGCGACGAATGAGTGAAACCCCATCGCAGTGTGTGAGGGCAGCAATGAGATCAATGACCGAGATTCTTTTGCTATTTTTAGCATTGCCATATAGCATTTTGAGAATCATTGAAAAAGAAATAAATGTATTATCACATGACATTTCCAAGAAATTCTACTTTTCAAGGACGAGGAGAGGGAGTGATTCGCCCCTTCCTTTCTGAGCACAATACCCTTGTCCAAGCTCTCGTGACCGCACGCGTTAGATTACTGCAATCTACTCCTAACTGGTCTCCCACAGTGCCGCCACTCCCCCTACAAGCTAAACTCTGCTGCACGACTCATCTTCTACCAACCTTGCTATGCTCATGTCACCCTTCTCCTTAAGTCACTTCACTGGCTCCCTATCTGCCATCGCATACAGTTCAAGATCTTATTGCCGACCTACAAGGGTGTTCATTCTGCTGCCCCTCAATATCTCTCCTCGCTTCTCTCTCCTTAGTCACCTCCCAGAGAACTCCGTTCCTCAGATAAGCCACTCTTAGCTGTACCCTTCTCCTCTACTGCCAATTCTAGACTTCGTTCCTTTCATCTAGCTGCCCCCATGCCTGGAATAAATGATCCGAGTTTGTCCGTCAAACCCCTAACCGTGTTTAAAAGCAGACTGAAAACCCATCTTTTTGATATAGTCTTCAATCCTTAACTCTACTCCTCTGCCCTCCAACCCAGCCCGCTGATTAACCGTTCCTCTTAACTGTATCCATGACGTCCTGTTTGTCTGTCTTGCCTGTTTAGATTGGAAGCTCTTTCGAGCAGGGACTGTCTTTCTTTGTGACTCCGCACAGCGCTGCGTGCGTCTAGTAGCGCTATAGAAATAATTAACAGAAGTAGTAGTCGTGTGAAGAGTTCTAGTCTTTGGGAAGCAGAGCTGAGCTTGTGATGTCATAATGCCTCATTCCACCAATAAGAGCCAACCTCATCAGTGATGTCACAATGGCTCGGTTGTCCTGCACTCCCCTCAGCCCTCCAACCCAGCCAGCTGATTAACCGTTCCTCTTAACTGGATCCATGACGTCCTGTTTGTCTGTCTTGGCTGTTTAGATTGGAAGCTCTTTGGAGCAGGGACTGTTTTCTTACTCTTTGTGACTTTGTGGAGCGCTGCATGCGTCTGGTAGCGCTATAGAAATAATTACCAGTAGTAGTAGTAATAGTGATTGGGTTAAGGAAAAGAACCTGAAAAGATCTGGAACCTTCATCTGAAAAAGGGAATGTGTAACTGGGATTCTGCTGTTGTGTGTGTATATGAATCAAAAATATCTCAATTGCTGCCAAGGTACCGGACGGCGGTACTTGAACCCAGGTGCAGGGCATTGCAGGTGGTTCAAAATGCAGCGGCCAGATTGATAACAGGAAAGTCGAGATATGAACATACTACATCTTCTCTTCGACCTGTTGCATTTAGAATTCAGTATAAAGCAGTGATGATTTGTCATCAGTTCTTATACGGTACGACCCCTGAATTCTTTAAGAACAGGATTACAAGAACAAGTTACCCACCAAAAAAGATCATTGTGCTCTGAAAATTCTCCGCTGCTGAAAGCGAACGCTAATCCAAAATACGTGGAAACCAATGCAATGACCTTTTGCCGTGCAGGAGTAAGACTGTGGAACTCCCTCGTGGGGCCAATACGGAAATGTAGTGATTGGAGGACATTTAGAAAACTGCTTAAAACACAATTGTTTGTAAATGCGTTTCTTTAAGTAGTGATTTTCCCTTCTTACTGATCTTCCGAGGGATTTGATTACTTGTGTTTATTTGTTGTAAAAATTTATGTATGCAACGCTTTTAAGAACATAAGCAATGCCTCTGCTGGGTCAGACCTGAGGTCCATCGCACCCAGCAGTCCGCTCACGCGGCGGCCCAACAGGTCCAGGACCTGTGCAGTAATCCTCTATCTATATCCCTCTATCCCCTTTTCCAGTAGGAAATTGTCCAATCCTTTCTTAAACCCCAGTACCGTACTCTGCCCTATTACGTCCTCTGGAAGCGAATTCCAGGTGTCCACCACACGGGTAAAGAAGAACTTCCTAGCATTCGTTCTGAATCTATCCCCTATCAGCTTTTCCGAGTGCCCTCTAGTTCTTTTATTTTACGAAAGTTTGAAGAATCTGTCCCTCTCTACTCTCTCTATGCCCTTCATGATCTTGTAAGTCTCTATCATATCCCCTCTAAGTCTCCTCTTCTCCAGGGAAAAGAGTCCCAGTTTCTCCAATCTTTATCTATCTATCTCTCTCTCTCTTTCTCTCTCTCTCTCTCTCTATTTCTGTGTCTCTCCCTTTCTTTCTCTCTCTCTTTCTTTCTATCTCTCTCTCTCTCTCTCTCTCTCTCTTTTTCTCTCTGTCTCTCTTTCTCTCTCTCTTTCTGTCCCTCTCTACTCTCTCTATGCCCTTCATGATCTTGTAAGTCTCTATCATATCCCCTCTAAGTCTCCTCTTCTCCAGGGAAAAGAGTCCCAGTTTCTCCAATCTTTATCTATCTATCTCTCTCTCTTTCTCTCTATTTCTGTGTCTCTCCTTTTCTCTCTCTCTCTCTATTTCTCTCTGTCTCTCTTTCTCTCTCTCTTTCTGTCCCTCTCTACTCTCTCTATGCCCTTCATGATCTTGTAAGTCTCTATGATATCCCCTCTAAGTCTCCTCTTCTCCAGGGAAAAGGGACCCAGCTTCTCCAATCTTTCTCTACATCTCTCTCTCCCTTTCTCTCTCTCTTTCTTTCTATATCTCTCTCTCTCTCTCTATTTCTCTCTGTCTCTCTTTCTGTCCCTCTCTACTCTCTCTATGCCCTTCATGATCTTGTAAGTCTCTATCATATCCCCTCTAAGTCTCCTCTTCTCCAGGGAAAAGAGACCCAGTTTCTCCAATCTCTCAGCGTATGACAGATTTTGCAAACCGTTGTGGCTTAAAACGGTCTAGAAATTTTTTAAATAAATAAATAAGAGCAGCTGTAGTCTATCGGTCAGGACAGTGAGCCAAAAAAGTAATTATAAATAGTGAATACGAGGTGTCCTCAGTGTGACGGAATAAGCAAGGCGGAGTGCACTAATGTAACCACTCCAGCGCTTAACCGTAAGAGCTGAATGTGAAGGAGATACAACTCACTTCCGGCCGCCCACCGTCATAGGGCACGCCAACAAATTAAACAGTGACGATAATCAATCATTCAAAATCAATAAGTGTGTTGTTTCTTAGAAACAGTATGGCGCTCTGTAAAGACCAGCCCTCCTCAGCAAGAGAACGGGACAAAATAGCACTTGGCTTATATCTTCATGCCGTGTAGAGTAGATTATAGCGAGGCTACAATCAGTTCTATTATAGATCTAACAATTTTGCTGTAATCCCCCCCCCCCCTTCTCTTTGGAACTCCATCCCTAACCATCTTCGTTTAGAAGTATCCCTTTCTCATCTTAAAAACAAGTTAAAAACATTCTTATTTCAAGAACCGAACTGCCTTTATTAGGGCTAAACTTTTTCTGATCATAGTTATTCAGATCCCCCCCTCCTAACGTGTCTTTCCTTTCTTGTTCACTTTCCTCTGACTATTGCACTTCTTCCCATTTTCCCCTCGCGCTCCTGTTTGTCTATGTATTGTCCAAACTGACTCACAGAACCAAAGTGGAATTGTCCCAGTCAGAATGGTGCGCACTGAACAAAAGTGTCCTTCAAGTCATCTGATAGATCCAAACGCCTTTATTCATCCAAAGCCTCATAAATTCATCCAATGACTCAATGACCCGACATGCACTTGTTTCGGTCGAACCGGCCTGCCTCAGGAGCATTGTCGCAGCGATTTTCACTGCTTTACGACTTTTACCATAGCAGCCGCATTTGGAGGGTGAGTGTATCTCTGTATGCCATACGTTTTTTTCAAATTCACCCATCGAAGACTCACAAGACTCCTGAGGCAGGCCGATTAGGCCAAAACATGTACATGTCGGGTCATTGAGTCATTGGATGAATTTATGAGGCTTTGGATGAATAAAGGCGTTTGGATCTATCAGATGAGTTGAAGGACACTTTTGTTTAGTGTGCACCATTGTGATTGGGACAATTCCACTTTGGTTCTGTGCTTTTGAGTCTGTGGTTTTGTTTCCCCTGTTTTTTTTGGTGTGTTGTCCAACTAACTCCCCATTTTTTAAAATTATTTGTACCCTGAGTAGAAGTTTGACTGAGCGGTATAAAATTTTTAAAATAAAACTTGAAACTTGAATTATTTGCGTAAACCTCGATTAAAGGTTCGACCAGGCTTGGTTTCCGGAACTTGATGCGTCCCTTTTTCAGGAACCCCCTCCAGGGATTCAAGAAAAGGTTAGATTAGTTCCTGCTGAACCAGAACGTACCCAGGTAAGGCTAGACTCAAATAGGGCGCTGGTTTTTGACCTAAGGGCTGCCGCGTGAGCGGACTTCTGGGCCCGATGGACCACTGGTCTGACCCAGCAGCGGCAATTCTTATGTTCTTAAAATAGTTGGCTAGTAAAGAATACCACCAAGTTTAAAGCCGGCGTACAGAAGTGTGAATTAGGGTGTCTCAGTTGGCTCTCTGTCCTGACCGATAGGCTAAAGCGCCTCTTGTTTAGCGTTGTGTGTGTATAGACAGCAACGGAAGAAATACTGATAAGTGAGAGACAATGGGTTAAGGCAACGATGGGAATAGTAAGGCTCCACTGAAGTACGTGAAAGCTTGTAAAGGCGGTTAATTATTATCTCATTATTGATTTATGACTAGAGAGGAACAGGGCCTACCCGGCATCGGTTTCCACAGCAACCGGCTCCACAGCAGCCTTTCCCTCCGGCCCTGACTGCAGCACAACCTGGACACAGGACCTTGGGAAAGAAGACATCGTTTTACGTATCGTGTAACATACTGATCTGTCATTCTGTACAATAATGTAATTTAATGTAATTTATTTCTTATATACCGCTACATCCGTTAGGTTCTAAGCGGTTTACAGAAAATATACATTAAGATTAGAAATAAGAAAGGTACTTGAAAAATTCCCTTACTGTCCCGAAGGCTCACAATCTAACTAAAGTACCTGGAGGGTAATAGAGAAGTGAAAAGTAGAGTTAGAGGAAAAATAAAAATAAAATAAACATTTTAACAAGACACCATTGATCTAAATACTTAACAAGACAGCATTGATCTAAATAAATAACAAGCGTTCATCGATCATTACATATAACGATATGCGGCCGTCTGTTAGTATATACAGTAATATCTAAAACAGGGGTTTATTCACCTTGATTTGTAGAATATAAAATTTAGGCGGCCTTCAAAAAAAAAATAGGCGTTATACACGTTAGGCGTGGGCGTGGCTCCGTTGCAGAACCGCTGCTCCTAAGCGTGCTTAAGCGCTCCCACAGGCGCCTAAATTTTAGCTGTGCCCAGAGCTGGCCTATGTATTGGGCATCTCCAAAATAGGTGCCGCTCGGCGCGATTCACTAAACAGCACCTAATTCTACTCGGATCGCGTTGAACAGTGCCTAACTTTTGGGCGCTTCTTATAGAATTTGCCCTTTATTCTATAAAGGAAAGTAAGGGGCCAGTTCTGTAAAGTGACCCCCCCCTCCCCGGGGGAAGGCACCGCTTACATGCGTTAAAATAGGGTTACCAGATTTTACAACAGTAAAATCCGGACGTGAAGCCCCCCACCCCCCTAGCCCCACCCATTTCTACCCGGCCCTGTCCTGCCCAAGTCACGCCCCATTTCACCCCAGCCACGCCCCCCCCCAAACCTCTTCTCCTTAAGCTCGGAGCTGCGTCTGGAGGGCCTCCGAGCATGTGCGCGCGGGACATCACCGCGTGCACAGATGCCCTCCAGGTCACGGCCCCGAGCTCAAAGCTTTTCAAAACCCGGGCGAAGTTCCGGGTTTTGAAAAGACGTCAGGACGCCCGGACAGTCCTCTAAAAAGCGGGCGTGTCCGGGTTAAATCCGGACGTCTGGTAACCCTGCATCAAAGGCGCCACGGAATTGATAGATTGGTGCCTAAGTGTATTAGATACTATTTTACGAAGGTGCGCTAGCGTTTTTAGCGCACGCAGCAGATTAGCGCGCACCAACCCCCGCGCTACGTGGCTAGAACTAACGCCAGCTCAATGCTGGCAATAACGTCTAGCGCGCGCGGCTTTAAAGCCCTAATGCAGCTTAGTAAAAGGAGCCCATAGTGTCTGTGAGGGGGCATACAGGTAGGCGGGGCATGAGTAGGCCATGACTGTGTCTCCCAGTTAGGTGAGGAGTTTATAGTAGAGGTTCTCAACCCCGTACTAGAGAGTTGCGTGGGGACAGAAATCCCACCCATCCCCGCCAGGATCCTCTCTGTCCCTGCCCGTCCGGACGGAATCCATCCCAGGGTTCTGAAGGAATTAAAGGAGGAGATAGCGGAACTACTGCAGCAAATTTGCAACCTATCCTTGAAAACAGGTCCCGGAGGATTGGAAGATAGCCAATGTCACGCCCATCTTTAAAAAGGGGTCAAGAGGTGACCCGGGAAACTACAGACCAGTGAGTTTGACCTCGGTTCCGGGGAAACTGGCGGAAGCACTGATTAAAGAACACATCGATGAACATTTGGAAAGAAACAAACTTTTGATAACAACCCAACATGGTTTCTGCAGGGGGAGATCGTGCCTAACGAACTTATTGCACTTCTTCGAAGGAATTAATAAACGGATGGACAGAGGAGACCCCATAAACATCATATACCTTGATTTCCAAAAAGCCTTTGACAAGGTGCCTCACGAACGTCTACTCCGGAAACTGAAGAACCATGGAGTGGACGGAGACGTACATAGATGGATCAGAACTGGTTGGCGGGTAGGAAACAGAGGGTAGGGGTGAAGGGCCACTACTCGGACTGGATGAGGGTCACGAGTGGTGTTCCGCAGGGCTCAGTGCTCGGGCCGCTGCTATTTAATATATTCATAAATGATCTAGAAACAGGCACGAAGTGTGAGATAATAAAATTTGCGGACGATACAAAACTATTTAGTGGAGCTGGGACTAAAGAGGAATGCGAAGAATTGCAAAGGGACTTGAACAAATTGGGGGAATGGGCGGCAAGATGGCAGATGAAGTTCAACGTTGAGAAATGTAAAGTATTGCATGTTGGAAACAGAAACCCAAGGTACAACTATACGATGGGAGGGATATTATTGAATGAGAGTAACCAAGAAAGGGACTTGGGGGTAATGGTGGACATGACAATGAAGCCGATGGCACAGTACGCAGCGGCCGCTAAGAAAGCAAATAGAATGCTAGGCATAATCAAGAAGGGTATTACAACAAGGACAAAAGAAGTTATCCTGCCATTGTATCGGGCGATGGTGTGCCCGCATCTGGAATACTGCGTCCAATATTGGTCTCCGTACCTTAGGAAGGATATGGCGTTACTCGAGAGGGTTCAGAGGAGAGCGACACGCTTGATAAAAGGGATGGAAAACCTCTCATATGCTGAGAGATTGGAGAAACTGGGTCTCTTTTCCCTGGAGAAGAGGAGACTTAGAGGGGATATGATAGAGACTTATAAGATCATGAAGGGCATAGAGAGAGTAGAGAAGGACAGATTCTTCAAACTTTCGAAAAATAAAAGAACAAGAGGACACTTGGAAAAGTTGAAAGGGGACAGATTTAAAACGAATGCTAGGAAGTTCTTCTTTACCCAACGAGTGGTGGACACCTGGAATGCGCTTCCAGAGGGCGTAATAGGGCAGAGTACAGTACAGGGGCTTAAGAAAGGATTGGACAATTTCCTGCTGGAAAAGGGGATAGAGGGGTATAAATAGAGGATTACTGCACAGGTCCTGGACCTGTTGGGCCGCCGCGTGAGCGGACTGCTGGGCATGATGGACCTCAGGTCTGACCCAGCATAGGCATTACTTATGTTCTTATGTTCCCTGCCCGGATCCTCTCCGTCCCCACCCGTCCCCGCCAGGATCCTCTCCATCCCCACCCATCTCCACCAGGATCCTCTCCGTCCCCACCCGTCTCCACCAGGATCCTCTCCGTCCCCACCCGTCCCCACCAGGATCCTCTCCATCCCCACCCGTCTCCACCAGGATCCTCTCCGTCCCCACCCGTCCCCACCAGGATCCTCTCCATCCCCACCCGTCTCCGCCAGGATCCTCTCTGTCCCTACCCATCTCCGCAAGGAATTACTTCCATCCCCGCCCGTCCCCATAAAAACGGCAATTACTTCTGACAGGATCATCAAGACCACAGTTTCTTTTGTGTTTGCGCTGCTGTTTTCCTTGTGGAATCTCTTTGGTGAAACCCTTTTTTTGTTTTCTGTTCAGGTAATTAACTTATAAACCCCCTCTTTTACTAAGGCTGACGTGTCCATTATATTATATGGACGAACCCTGCTTCCAAAGTCTTCCATCCCCATTGGCTAGAGGGGGGTCCCCGTGGGAGTCCCGTGGGTCAGAGGGGGGTCCCTGTGGGAGTCACGTGGGGTAGGGGGGATTCCCGCAGGACCCCCGCGGGACCCGTGGGATTCCCGCGATTCCTGTTCCCGTGCAAACCTCTACCCCGTACCTCTGTAACGCTATGTGGAAGGACAGGATGTACTGTATTGTAAGTTGCACTACAGTTTCCCACTGTGTTCACATTCAGAATGAAAAATTTTATGACCAGATTAGGGACTTCACAGAAGTATATATAAAAAAAATAATTGTGCAATTAAAATATAGAGAGTTGAAGATGTAGCATGAACTCTGGGCTTTATTTGCGTGTCAGCAAAGTTCTGTGAGACTTTGTGGGGGGGGGAGGTTCCCCGTGATTCTGGTTTCCTGTTTACCGAAGTAATAAAAATAAGCGCTTTTATGTCAGTGTGGGCCCTTTTCAAATGAGGTTCTATGTTGGTTCTACTGTAGGCGTCAGAACAGGGCAGGCCACAGGGGCCATGTCCTCCCCCCCCCCTTCTCGGTCGCTGTTGTAGCCCTCCCGCCCGCCCCGCTCTCGGTGTTTGTTTTTAAAATCTTTGCGCAGCCACTGTGCAGCCACCACACAGCGCCAAACACCAGACCTGCCCCGGAACCCTTCGTTCTACTTCCGGGGGCAGGCCTGCTTGTGGACACTTCACGGCGGCTACTGAAGATTTAAAACTAAAGCGCCGGGAGGAGGTGGGTGGAGGACTCGGGAGTGCGCCAGGGCAGAGCTCCTGGGACCCCCCCTCCAAACAAAACAGCGTTCCGCTGCCTATGGGTTCTACTACAGTTTTCCCCAAACACTTGCCCAATGCTGATATAGCAGTGAACAATTATACAACAGTGTCATGACAATTCCAACACTGCTGAGACACATTTGTACTTTGACATATTTTCTGAGCTCATAGAAGAGTTCAAATGACTTTATGGCTAATATAAAATAATATTTGCTGAATAGGTGCAGAATTAACAGGTTTATGACTAAGCTTCCAGAAATACTTCCATTGAGCATGTGATAGAATGATGTGAAGTTCATTTTCCCAGATAGATTGGATTGATAAGGGGGTAGGATAATGACCTACCTGGAGATGAGAATAGATTTTAGAAATGAAATGGGGCCTATGCAGCCCGGCCCGCATTATTCCCCCCCCTCATCCTTTTACAAAACTGTGGTGCAGTTTTTAGCGCCGGCCATGGCGATACCAGTTCCGACGCTCATAGGAATTCTTTGAGCTTCGGAGCTGCTACCGCCGTGGCCAGTGCTAAAAACTGCACCACAGTCTTGGGAAAGGGTGTAAGCGCGTGTTTACATTATAAAGGATGGGTTCCTGATCTGACAAAATTTGCAGAGTATGTGGGTAAGATTTATGAAGGCAATGCTTAATCTGTATATACAGTGGTGCCTCGCATAATGAACGCCTCGCACAGCGAACGCTGCACACAACAAACTTCATGTCTTGATTCATACAACGAACTTCGTTTCACACAACGAAGTCGCCCGAGCTGCCGATGTATTGCATCCTTCCGCGCAGGCACTGCCCTCTCTCACAGCCCTTCGCCTGGCTCCCTGTGCAGTGGCGGACCGTCGGCTCGCCTCCTTTTATGGAGGGGCCCGGCGCCTACTGCTGATGCGTTGGGGGGGGGGGGGGCGGAGCTACTCTCGCCGCTTCCCCGATGCTAGAAAAAAAGAAAAAAAAGAAAAGTTAAGTCCCAGTTTTTGCCGCTGAGACTCTGCCCTCTCTCACTGTATACAGTCGTCCTTTTAAGATAAACTCAATATTTTTTATATATCATGGCTTCTAAAAAAAGCAGGAAGGTGATTTCTGTTGAAATGAAACGGGAAATAATTAGAAGGAGTGAATGTGGGGTAAAACAGTGTGACCTCGTCAAAGAGTTTGGCCTCAGCAAGACCACCATTTTCACCATTTTGACAAATTTATCTTTTTTTATGTCATCTTAGCATATTTTATGCTGCAGAACGAATAATTTTTTTTAACATGTATTGTTATGGGAAAACGCGTTTCCCATAACGAACTTTTCGCATAACAAACTTGCTCCTGGAACGAATTAAGTTCATTGTGTGAGGCACCACTGTATTAGAAAAATCGTGAGGATGTCAGTCCAACACTAGGGTTACCAGATTTTCCACGCCAAGTTAGGCCTGTGTCATGCCCCGCCCTACCCCCTTAACCTGTTCGTGCGTCAGAGCTGTTACCGCCATGACCAGAGCTAGAAACGCTAGTGCGGTTTTATAAAAGGGGGGGGGGGGGTTAATAGAACAAAGTACTGCAGGGCAGGAGGATGAAAGAGGGTGATGTAGAATGGAATAAATTAGGGTGATATAGGAAAACTGAATGAGTGCTTTGTGTTGAATTACATAATAACGTAAGGATAGCCTTACTTTGTCAGACCAAGCCCAGTAGCCCGTCCTCACAGTGGCCAATCCAGGTCACTGGTACCTGGCCAAAACCCAAGGAGTAGCAACATTCCATTCAGAATCCTAAAGAATAGCAAGATTCCGGAATCCCAAAGTGTAACAAAAGATTCCAGGATCTGGCTCCGGCTGAGAACCACAATTTGCGGCTACAGGTAAAACTGAAAGGCCATGAGGATATCCACATAGGCTTATCCAATTATCTCTGCGTAACACTGAGCGGCTCTGAACATCTCACATGTAGGGTTACCATACGGCTCCATTGAAGGAAGTAAAACCCTGATGTCTTAATCCGTCCTCCTTTTTCGGGAGCCATATGGTAACCCTAACCTATACGCTCACAGTAAAGTCTCTTAAAATCTTCATGGTAACAGTGAGCAGTCTTCTGCTATAAATGAGAACCCCCAGCCTACTCTGTCCAGTGGAAAGGTTTCTATCCTGTAAACCACAGTATTCTTCCTGAACTTGTATTAGATAGGTAGCCAATGAATTTGATTAGTAAATATATTTACTAAAAGGAAAGACTTACGAAAAGACCTCCTCCTACGATCCCTCCCATCAGCCAGACCTGGACAGTGATGTGATCCGTCCACTCTATTTTCGCGTTTGGAAACATGAGCAGAATGTTGGCGATGATGCAGGTGAAGGCCATGGGGATCAAGATCAGCCCAACCAGACGAGAACATTTACCGGTGCACATCTTGTCTGCGAGAAAACGACCCCTTCCGCTTTAACGTCCCCCCCAAAAACACTGAGACAACTGTAGGGAGATCATGCAAGTTCCTACACAACACTAGTAGGCAACAGTGGAGAGGCTGAGAGCTCAGATGAGTCAACAGAGAGATGACAGCCAGGAACCAAGATAAGTCGCGAAAGCTCAAGAGATGTTGAGAGAAGACTCTGAAGAGCTCAGAAGCCCAGCTTAGGTCCTGAGAAACAGGGACCACCGAAAGACAGTCACAGAGAAGCTGAGATCCCAGGTAGGATTACTCAGAAACAAAGGTGCCGAGGTTCCGATCCCGGTACTGCGCTTTACATTATCCTAGGTTCTTTCTGACACCTTTGGATCACTCAACAGCTGTGGCCAGACCCTTGTTTGCTCACAACTAACTGAAAGGATCAAAGTGCAGAGCAGTGGCTGCTGCATTTATCCTATTGAACAGAGATTGTAATTATTAATGGAGAAAGATAACGTTATCAAAGCAGGAAGTACCATAAGAGATGTACATACGTGTATATATTAAACTTAACAGTTTAGCTCTTCCTTTTCCGCATGTTTGGGAGTCTTCTCCAAGCTGAAGGCTGTGCTGATATAGCTAGCTTCGTATGAGAAGGTAAGATAACCCCAGAGGTCCTAAAGAAAACGGACACATCCTTTAAGATGACGGTGAAAATTGTTTCAGTGAACAAAACAAAGTAAAAGAATCCCGGTAAACAGGAGGAGGCGAAAGTCCAAGACCTAAGCTGAAGTGAACTAAGATCTGAAAATCAAACACTGGGTTTTTACTAAACGGTGCTAGAGGTTTCTAGCGCGAGCCCGTGCTTAAAACCCATAGCGCTATTTAGTAAAAGGAGCACAAAGAGATACAAAGGGCACTGTGGGTATATTTAAATAGAACACCTTATTGATGATCCCCGCAAAAAAGGTATTTACAGTCCAGAAAAAAAAAAAAAAAAAAAAAAGGCATGTTCATAGGTAGTAAATTTTTCAAAGAGCAAAATCACTTTGTCTCTTATTTTCTTCCTTTATGGAACCCAGGCTAGATACGTTACTCTTCTACTTCTCACAGCTCTGTTTGCGTAATAACATAATATTGACACCCCCCCCCCCCACTTTTATAAAATCATAGCGTGTGTTTGTAGCACCAGCTGCGGTGGAAACAGCTCCGTCACTCATAGAATTCCACTGAGCGTAGAAGCTGTTACCGCCGTGGTCGGCGCTATAAAGCACGCTACGGTTTTGTAAAAGGCTGGGGGGGGGGGGGTAAATTAAATGTAACCCTGGTCCCATATACCATAACTCTCTGGGCGCTGGCTAGCTCTTTAATACAGGTACCTGGACCAGGCACTTTCAAAACGATTAAATTTCTGGATGTTGAACTGGGCGGTAGGTCAGGGCCGGATTCAATCTGGTAGGCTGTGGGATATAGAGCCACCCCCTCTGACTTTTCAGTCAGTCTCTTTTTATCAGTTCACAGTCAAAACCCCCCCCCCCCCCCACACTGACTCTAGCAGTAAAATCCAAACTTTACTGGTGAATGTTGCAGGAACTTCAAATAACAAAACAAAATGTCCGAACAGATGTACAATTGAAACTGTCTGTTTTCTGGGGATGGGGATGTAACGGTCGATTTTGTGAAACCTGATTAGTTGTAAAACATCAAGATAAGCTATCTACAGCAATTCAATACAAGGATCTCCCGTATGAGGAACGGCTGGATAAGTTGCAGCTATACTCACTCGAGGAGCACAGAGAGAGGGGAGACATGATCGAGACGTTCAAATATGTCACGGGCTGTATCGAGGTGGAAGAAGATATCTTTTTTCTTAAAGGTCCCACGGCCACAAGAGGGCATCCGTTGAAACTCAGGGGTGGGAAATTTCATGCCGACACCAGAAAATATTTCTTCACCGAAAGGGTGGTTGATCGCTGGAATAGTCTTCCACTATAGGTAATTGAGGCCAGCAGCGTGCCAGATTTTAAGAAACAAATGGGATTGGCACGTGGGATCTCTTCACGGAGGAAGTTAGGGGGTGGGTCATTAGTGTGGGCAGACTAGATGGGCCGTGGCCCTTTTCTGCCGTCAGTTTCTATGTTCTTGCCCTCCAATCCCCATCCCAATTGCCAACTCCAGTGAAGGCTGCACTGTGGCTGGTTCTCCTTCAGGCATTCAAGATTAAAAAAACCCTCATGCCCAAATTCTCTAACGTCACTGGCGCTAAACCATTGTTAAATGCCCGTATTTTACCGCCCGATTATCAAAATGTCTCACTGTGGACTTTCCGTGTTTTCTAGCAGCCTCCGTTGTACTATGCAAATGTGGTACAATGAGGTCATTAATATTAAAATGGTAGTATAATGAGTTCATTAATATTAAAATCAGCTCTCTGGACAATTTACGAGGAGTCGGGGCCAATATTTACCAGCAGGGTCTAAGTTGTTGTAGCCTTACTTTCCTGTCAGTACCTGAGCAGATTGGCTTAAGCACTGATAGGAAAACAATCATTCTTAAAAACATTTAAAAGCAATAAAAAACCAAACAGAAACAAAAAGTAAGAAAGAGAACATATAGGGAAAGAACAATAGGGAGGGTATCTAAAAATAGAATAAAACTATGTAGCCCTAAAAAGGACATTTAGGTCTCGAAAGCAACAAGAAAAAGAAATGTTTTTAAATTCGTCTTAAAATGGTGAAGAGTTGATTCTTCCTGTAAGTGGACCGGAATATTGTTCCAAAGAGATGGATCGCTGTCAGAAACATGGTTTGGGAGTGATTTGGGCAGGATTCAAGTTTCAAGTTTATTCATGGCTTGATATACCAGCTTCGGCCATGAAGAGGAGCGACCCCCACGACCACCACCACCACCGCGAGGGGGAGGCCATGGTTGGCCCGGACGGCACAGTCAGAGAGGCGCGGTGCCTGTCCAGAAAGGAGACAGATTCATTGAATTTGGCATGCAGGAGGAGGGTGTGAATGTCTCAGACGAGTTGAGGACCGGAGACACTGGATCTGGGGCTTCCGGTATGCTGACTAGGATCGGATGACACCTGAAGAAGTTTGGCAGCCAAAGGAGTGAAGTCATTTCAAGCTGGACTTCAGTCATGACTGTTTTGATTTTATTTTCACTTTCTTTTTAGTTTATGATATATTTTTTAATCTCATTCATTGTTTTGCCACTTGTTTTGTTTTTATTTTATCATTTAAATTTCCCCAGAATTCTATTGTTTCAACGGTTCTCCCTTCTGCATCTATTCCTATCACCCCTCTTTTCAACCTTTCAAAGTCCTTTAGATCATTGTAGTCTTATTAGAATGTTTATCTTCTTATTTTTCTCCTCTATCTCTATTTTTATTTCTTTATTACTCTACTTTAGTTAGATTGTGAGCCTTCGGGACAGTAAGGGAATTTCTAAGTACCTATCTTACTTATAATTTTAATGCACCCTAATGTATATTTTCTGTAAACCGCTTAGAACCTAATGGAATTAGCGGTATATAAGAAATAAATTACATTACATTACATATACCGACCATCAGTACTTCAGTAAATAAATAATTAATCTTTCAACTTATCTTTTTTTTTCTTTACTGAAGTATTGAAGAACTAATGCACTAAAGCACTTTATATAAAATACAACGGTCTGATGAGGAGGCTAGATGCCACTCAAATCAATTGGCTAATACTGGCATTTCTGAAGACCAATGAATAAGTAAAAAGCTATAAGTAAACATGCTGTGAAGTACTGTTTTTGGAGAACACAAGTGATAGTATACTTCTAAGCACACAGCTTGCACTTTTGTGCATATTTGTACACATATCTATACCCCAGAGAGTTTCTGAAACATAGAAACATGATGGCAGGTAAAGGCCAAATGGGCCATCTAGTCTGCCCATCCGCAGTAACCATTATCACTTTCTCTCTCTCAGAGATCCCACGTCTTCTTGAATTCAGACACAATTTCTGTCTCCCCCACCACTTCCGGGAGACTGTTCCACGCATCTACCACCCTTTCCGTAAAAAAGTATTTCCTCAGATTACTCTGGAGCCTATCACCTCTTAACTTCATCCTATGCCCTCTCATTGCAGAGTTTCCTTTCAAATGAAAGAGACTTGCCTCATGCGCATTTACATTACATATTTAAATGTCTCTATCATATCTCCCTTCTCCTGCCTTTTCTCCAAAGTATACAGATTGAGATCTTTAAGTCTGTCCCCATACGCCTTATGATTAAGACCACATACCATTTTAGTAGCCTTCCTCTGGAGAGGGACCACATCTACCCTTCTCCAGTCCTACAGTACCACTCCTGACTCTAGAGACTCGTTGAAAAGGTCAGTCAGTGGAGCTACCAGAACTTCCCTAAGTTCCTTCAGCACTCTCGGATGTATACCATCCAGCCCCATCGCTAAGTCTACCTTTTTATGGGTCAGATAATGCTGATAGGTCTAGACCTGTCATTTATTTTGGGTTGATGGAGGCGATCGCTATTTTTTGTACATATGCGACGGTCTTCTAGTTTGCATGGCAGTTACCTAATTTGCATGGTTGAGTTGGAGAGTGAGCAATTGCACAGAAAACCAAACGGTGAGCTGTTTTATGCATTGAATCTGGCAAATACAATTGGTTACCAATCAAACCGGTTTACATAAGAACATAAGAAATGCCTTCACCGGATCAGACCGTAGGTCCATTTATTCCGGCGACCCACACACGCGGAGGCCAATCTCCGTCACAACCTCCTCCGGGAGAGCATTCCAAGCGTCCACCACTCGTTGTGTGAAACAGAATTTCCTGATATTTGTCCTGGGCCTGTTGCCCCTCAGCTTCAGTCCATGACCTCTTGTCCGAGTCACATTTGACAATGTGAATAACAATGTTTCTTGCTCTATTTTGTCGAATCCTTTTAGTATTTTGAAAGTCTCTATCATATCCCCTCGCATCCTTCTCTTCTCGAGGGTGAACAATCCCAGTTTTCCAAGGCGTTCTTTGTAGCTCAAATTCTCGATACCTTTTACTAGCTTCGTGGCTCGCCTCTGCACCCTCTCCAGCAGGGTTATATCTTTCTTTAGGTAGGGAGACCAGTGTTGGATACAGTATTCCAAGTGTAGTCTGACCATTGCTCTGTAAAGCGGCATTATGACATCCGCCGATCTACTCATGATTACCTTCTTTATCATGCCCAACATCCTGTTTGTTTTCTTTGCCACCGCTGTGCATTGAGCCGACGGCTTCAGGGTCTTGTCTATCAGTACCCCCAGATCCCTTTCTTGTTTGCTCTTGCCCAATGTTTCACCTAACATTTTGTATTCATGTTCTTTGTTTTTCTTACCCAGGTGCATTACTTTGCATTTTTCTATATTAAACTTCATCTGCCACTTTTCCGCCCATTTCTGTAGCTGGTTCAAATCTCTCTGGAGTTCTTCTCTGTCCTTTTGTGACCCAACTGCCCTACATAGTTTTGTGTCATCTGCAAACTTGATTAAATTACTTGTTGTTTCTTCTTCTAAGTCGTTTATGAAGATATTGAACAAGATTGGCCCAAGAACCGAACCCTGGGGCATACCGCTTGTCACCTTTTCCCAGTCCGAGAACTTTTCATTTATGCCCACCCTCTGCAATCTGTTTTCCAGCCATCCGCCTATCCATCTTAGTATATCCCCTTCTATTCCATGGCTTTGTAGTTTCTTCAGAAGCCTTGCGTGTGGAACCTTGTCGAACGCTTTCTGGAAGTCCAAGTATATTATATCCACCGGTTCACCGTTATCGATTTGTTTGTTCTCCTCCTCAAAAAATTGAAGTAAATTCATCAAACATGACTTCCCCTTCCTGAAGCCGTGTTGACTAGCTCTCATCAGGTCGTGATTTTCCAGGTGTTGCACTATGCTATCCTTTATTAGTGCTTCAACCATCTTCCCAGGAACTGACGTAAGACTCACAGGTCTATAGTTGCCCGGTTCTCCTCTCGATCCTTTTTTGAAGATTGGGATGACATTCGCTATCTTCCAGTCATCTGGTATTCACCCGGTTCTAATTGACAAGTTAGCTAGGGATTGTAATAGTTCTCCGATTTCTACCTTAAGCTCCTTTAGAACTCTCGGATGAATTCCATCTGATCCAGGAGATTTGTCACTTTTTAGTTTGTCGATCTGATAGTATATCATGTCCAAATCCACATTCACAGTGGTGAGGCTTTTCTCAATTTTTCCCTTGAATACTTTTTCTGTTTCGGGCATTGATGCAGTGTCCTCCTTGGTAAAGACAGATTGCAAAAAATGAGTTTAGCCTATCTGCAATCTGTTTGACTTCCTTGATGCACTCTTTTCTTCCTTGATCGTCGAGAGGGCCCACTGCCTCCTTTGCTGGTTTTTTCCCTTTTATGTATCTAAAAAAGGGCTTGAAGTTTTTGGCTTCTTGCGCTATCTTTTCCTCATAGGCCTTTTAGCGATGATCGTTAGGTGATCAGAGATTTTAGTGCATCTTGCCCAGTGTAGGCTATTTTGTGTGCGTTGGTTGAGGGGTGGGGATGTAAGATGCATTGCATATCCCATTTGCACAGACTGACGGACACACAAAAGACTTATGTTAATTAATATATAGGCATACCAAAGCATATTTGGACAAGTTTTCAGATCGTAACGTGCAATACACTGGGGCATCTAAATTTCCTCGAAACAGTGGGCTTTTGACTCAGATGAGTTGCAAGAACCTGAAAATAGATTTTGTAACCATTAAGCTCATCTTTGTTGATGAGTGGAGCCTATAATTCAAATCCCTAAAAGTCATTTTAAAATTATTATACAATTTACATATATATTAATTGCAAACATTTAAGCAGACACAAGAGGGCAGCAAATTATAACGCAAGTGAGAGTTCCTGTCTGATTCATAGAAGCAAACTTTCTTCACATATTTTATTGAAATTGTAGATCAATATGTTATGTTGGACAAAATCTAAACATAGAAACATGATGGCAGATAAAGGCCAAATGGCCCATCCAGTCTGCCCATCCGCAGTCACCATTATCTCCTGCTCTCCCTATTGGCTAAGGTTCTTAACATTTGCATCTCCTCTTCCTATAGGCTAAGGCTCTGTGCACCTGCATTGTGAGGTCATAGAGCTGCCCATCTGCAGTAACCATTATCTCCTGCTCTCCCTATTGGCTAAGGTTCTTAACATTTGCATCTCCTCTTCCTATAAGCTAAGGCTCTGTGCACCTGCATTGTGAGGTCATAGAGCTGCCCATCCGCAGTAACCATTATCTCTTTCTCTCTCCGAGAGATCCCAAGTGCCTATCCCAGGCAATGCAGTTAATTTTCAAAAGAAGTTATTCAGAAAGGAGTGCAGAAATGCCAAGGGTAGCCCATCCCAAAGTTGGAGATTTATCACTCCACCGCAGGAGAATGCGGAAGGTTTTTCTTGGGTCCTCAGTCTGGGACTGGGACAATTCAGCATGGCCGTTTCAGAGTGGCCAGTTGAGCAGGCAACAGTTCATCATGGGCCTTTCAGCGTGGGCTCTTTAATTTCTTAATATTAAGACACCCTCTTAAAGTCAACCTTTCACCCCATTAGTCTTCCCTCTGGACAACTTTCTGTTCCAATATAAAGAGAAACCTTACAATGCGCCTGATTAATCTTTGATGATGCCCCCCCCCTCCCTACTTCAGGAGAAGAAGACCGTGTGTGGGTGAAGAGAAAGTAGCACTAATGGGGTGAGAGAGGGAGCTCAGAATGGTCTACATGAATTTATTCAGGTACTCAAGCATTTTTCCCTGTCTGTCCCGGCGAGCTCACACTCTAACTAATGTACCTGGGGCAATGGGGGGGGGGAACATTAAGTGACTTTCCCAAGGTCACAAGGAGCAGTGTGGGTTTGAACCCACAACCTCAGGAGGTTGAGGCTGTAGCTTTAACCACTGCACCACTCTAGAACTCAAAATGTAGTAGAAGTGAGCCAAGTAAAGGACAATGAAGCCATTGTAACATCACTGCTGAAGTTGACTCTTAGGCATTGGTGGAATGAGGCATTATGATGTCACAATACCAGTTCTGGTTATCAGAGGCTGAAACTTGTTACACTATTTATTTATTCAGGTACTCAAGAATTTTTCCCTGTCTGTCCTGGTGGGCTCACAATCTATCTAATATACCTGGGGCAATGGGGGGATTAAGTGAGTTTACCAACACCACAAGGACCAGAGTGGATTTGAACCCACAACTTCAGGGTGCTGAAAATGTAGCTTTAACCACTGCGCCACACTCTCCCCTTGCCATTACAACAGCCACGATGAAACATCTGTGGTTAAATGGCCGTGCTATGCTAAAAGAACCCCCAGTCATGTCTAAAACCAGTTCTGGCAGATATATATACCCCAAACTCATATATTCTAATCAATATATTGTATAGAAAATAAAATTCTTCTGCTTTTGTTACAGGGGCATAGCCAGACACCCAATTTTGGGTGGGCCCCAACCCCAGTTGGGTGGATGGAAGGACCCCACCCTATGGGCAATCTGGACTCTCCTTGACCTACTTGGACAATCCAGTCTCTCAACCTCGCCCCCTCCTCAGCACCGCCACAGCCACTGTGTACCTTTTAAAGTTCATATCTTCTGCTGTGAGCAGGGTGACGAACACTCTTAGGGTTACTGGACATCCGGATTTCCCTGGACAGGTCCTCCTTTTGAGGACATGTCCGGGGGTCCGGATGGCTTTGCAAAACCCAGCACTTTGTCCGGGTTTTGAAAAGCTGTGTGGGGCAGGGAGGATGTCCGCACATGGAAACCCTAAATTTGAAACCCTAAATTTCCCCTAAATTGCCCCTGTGTGGGGCAGGGAGGACGTCCCCTTCTGGAACCCCTAAATTTCTGCGCCCCCCTCCCAATCCCAAATGTATGTGGCAGGAGGAGTGCCCAATTCCTCCTGTCACCCCCGAGACATCCCCGGCAGGAAGGATGCCCACTCCCAACTGCTGGAACTCCCTACCCCCTCTAAGATCATTGGCAGGAGGGATGCCCAGTCCTTCCTGCCAGACCCCCCTCCCCCGTCCCTCCCAAAGATCAGTGGCAGGAGGGGATCCCGATTGGATGGTTAGACAGTGGTAGGTAGCAGAGTGCTGCCTAGAAATAAGGCCTCTCCTGAGACATTTCAGGTTGGGGGGTAGAAGTTAGAGGGAGCGATATAGGTCTTGGGGAAGGGAGAAATGTTGAACAGGAAGGGATGTGAGGGACAGGAAGAGATGGACTTGGGGACGGCAGAGGAGGTAGAAGGGGAACAGTGAGAGATGGATTTGGAGGAGGACAGAGAGAGGAAGAGGGAGAGATGGACATGGGGGAAGGCTGAGAGGGTCAGGGAGAGATGATAGAAGAAGGTGCAAGAGAGAGAGGGAGATATGGATGTGGAGAGGCAAAATGGGGAAAGGGAAAGATTCAGGGGAGGGGGTAGAAGGGGGAGGGAGAGATGGACGATGCAGGGAGAGCAGAGGAAGGAGAGGACAGATGGCCAGGGAAAGGCGGAGGGGATATGGACTTGGGGCTGGAAGGGGGGAGGGAGGAGAGATGTCAGATGGGAGGAGGGAGTGGTAGGGCAGAGATGTTGCACTTGTGGGAGGGAAAGAGGAAGCCAATGAGGGTGGAGTAAGTGATAAGGAGGGGGGAGATACTAGAAATGGTGAATCAATGTGGGAGAGTTGTCATGGAGATGAGTAAGCAGAATAATGAGAGGCAGATAAAAGGGATTTAAAGTTTGGAATTGAATATCAAGATAGAGAAAGAATTCAGGAAGAAAATTATGTTACAAAAATTGATAGCAAATATGGACCAATGATGAATATGACAGCCATATGGACAAAAAATATGTTGTCCTAGAGAAGAGAAAATTCTGAAAGCCCCCACCCAAATATTTTTTTAAAAAATATTCCAAGCTTAATGAAATATTGAGAAATGCAATTGTATATATTTTGACTTGCAACTTATAAATAGAGTTAAATAGTCTGTTATAGACAAGTTAATATGACTTACTGATGGTAAAAGCAAAAGAGGATTGACTGCATGGATCCTTTCTACTATATGATTTCCATCAATCACATAAATCGACCTGCTTTGCTTTAATGCCACTCAGACAAGTAACTCAAGCAGTGGTGTAGCGAGGATGAGCGGAGCGCCTATCCTCCACCCTCTGTTCCGCTCCTTTTCGATCTCCCCCCCACCTTTCCCCTGAACCTCTTTAATTTTCCCAGCGAAAGCAGCATCACGAACTTCCTGCCCGCCTTGTGTTGGCTCTCCCTCTGACATCACTTCCTAGGTGCAGGACCCGGAAGTGACATCAGAGAGAGAGCCAACACCGACGCGGGCAGCAAGCTCGTGATACCACTCAGGAAAATTAAAGAGGTACGAGGGAAGGGAAGGGGTGCATATGCGTGGCAAGGGGGTCAGGAAGGGGTGGGGGGGGGCGCCTCCACCAAAGTGATGCCCGGGGCAGACAGCTCCCCCAGTCCCCCTTTACTAAGCCACTGAACTCAAGTGTGTTACATTCAGGTACAGGATATCCCAGAAGTACTCACAATCCAAGTTTGTACCTGAGGTGGTAGTGAGTTACTGCCCCTTTAATTTGGAACCCTCTCCCCTTACACCTTAGAGCTGAAAAAAACTTGGATAAATTCAAGAGTAGTTTAAATGCTTTTTTTTTTTTTTAAAGATGCCTACAATTGATTTATCCTTTTTATGTTTTATTAATTATTACTTGCCTTGTCATATCCTTCCTACTGTTCCTTCCTTTTTATGTGCTCTTTCATAACAAATTGTAGTTCTTCCCTTTTTCCTATTGTCGCAATCCCAACCAAGCATGTCGGTCTTGTAAGGTCAATGTTCATTATTCATATTTACATTTTTTAAAATGTGCAATGCTTTGTATTCCAGGAGGTGTTTTATCAAATTACTAGTGTTTAAGCCCGTTACATTAACGGGTGCTAGAGTACATTTCTGTGGTTTTTTTTTAAATTTGTCTCTCTCTCCTTGGATGCTGTCTGTCTGTCTCTCCCTGGCCCCCTGTCTATCTTTATTTCTAACTCTATCCTCTTCCCTCAATCCTGCATGTGCCCTTTTTTCTTTCTCCTCCCCACTTCCTTCCAACGTCTGCTCCCCCAGACTTCCATTCAGTGGCTGTCCCTCCTCTCCATCACACTTCCATTCAGTGTCTGTCTCCCTCTCTCTACCCCTTCTATCTACTGTTCACCCTCTGTCTTGCCCCTTCCATTCACTGCCCTCTCTTCTCTTTCCATCCAGTGTCCGCCCTCTCTCTCTCTGTTCCATATGGCATCTCCTCCTTCCTTTCCCCCTTCCTTTTCCCTTGGTCTGGCATACATTCCTCTTTCCCTCCATGCTCTGCCATCTCTTCTTCCCTCCAAGCCATTCTCTCCCCCTCTGCTCCCTTTCCTCCTTGAACTTCATCGGGCAGCAGCAGCAGCAGCATTCACAATTCATTGCTGTTGTCGGCTTCAGGTCTTCCTCTCTGTTGGGTCGTCTTCCTGAAACAGAAAGTAGGCAGGACCCGCCAGAAAAGAAGGCCTGAAGCCGGCAACAGCAGCGAATTGTAAACGCTGCTGCTGCCCGAAGAAGCCAGGCCTTGAAAAACCCGAGGCAGACCGTTCTCTCCCCTCCCAGCCCAACCCTCACTGACTGGGCTCCCTTACCCTTTCCGAGCCCCGCCTGCCTCGTGGAAGCATGAAGACTGAGCGCTGGCAATCGGGGTGGAGACTGTGAAGATGTTGGCGTGCAGTGGCGCTCCACGAAGCCCTCCTCCCACCAGCCGCCGCCAGCACCAATCAGGGCGGCGAGGACGCGGGCAGGGAGAGAGCTTGCCTGCGCTTCCTCCAGCGATTGATGAGTGAGGGCGTGAGGAGGGGAGTGGCCAGAATTTTCCCTGCCGCCGGATTGGCTGCCACGGATCAGAAATCACGGCGGCAGGGATCACGAAATTTCAAGAGCGCATGAGTGCTCTAGGGTTTTATTTTATAGGATAATAAACTATGAACTATGAAACGAAAAGAGTTAACTGTCTTGTCCAAGGTCAGAAGGAGTTTCACTGGGATCTGAACTGAATATCCCTGTCTGTAAACCCTAGTGCTCCAACAACAAGGCTACTCCTCAAGTCCTCAGTGTTTACACCCCCAGAGAAGTGCTGAAAATGCAACCCAATCTTCTCACTCTACAAGGCATCAACATTGATTACTAGTCCAACATTTTCCCACCTCCCCCTCCTTTAAGAAGAAAATGAGTGACAATATATAGACATCTCACTGGAGAAATGAACGTCTGCAGTAGGGTGCAATTGATAATTGTTATTTGCTGCAGACCTCTGTGGAATTTATTGTCTTGCCAGAGTTAAGTTCAGACTCCTATAATTATACTTCTGGCATAACGAATGTACTGGGACAATTGCACTGGGGCCTATTAAAAGATTTCCATTATAGAACTTGTTCATACTAGCTAAACGTAACTCTTTCTGGTCAACTATATTTGTTTTATGATTTAAGGGTTAGAAACATAGGGAGAGGAGGAAATAGTGGATGCTGTAGATGGTCAGACTGGTTGGGCCATTTGGCCTTTATTTGACATCATGTTTCTAAGAGATCCCATGGGCCTGCCCCATGATTTCTTGAATTCAGACACAGTTTTTGTCTCCACCAGCTCTATCAGGAGACTATTCCAGGCCTATATCACCCTTTCTGTAAAAAAAGTATTTCCTTAGATTACTCCTGAGCCTATCACCTCTTAACTTTGGTGATAGGCTCAGGAGTAATCTAAGGAAATACTTTTTTTTTTACAGAAAGGGTGATATAGGCCTGGAATAGTCTCCTGATAGAATTGGTGGAGACAAAGACTATGTCCTATGACCTCTCATTCCAGAGCTTCCTTTCAATTGAAAGAGACTCGCTTCATGCACATTTATGCCATGTAGATATTTAAATGTCTCTATCATATCTCCCCTCTCCTGCCTTTCCTCCAAAGTACACATATTGAAATCTTTAAGTCTGACCCCCATATGCCTTATGATGAAGACCACTGACAATTTTAGTAGCCTTCTTCTGGATCAACTCCATCCTGTTTATATCTTTTTGAAGGTGTAGTCTCCAAAATTGTATAAAACATTCCTTTTTCCTACTGGCCATTCCTTTCCCTATATACCCAAGCATCTTTCTAGCTTTTGCTGTCATCTTATCAACCTGTTTGGCCACCTTAAGATCATCATGTGCTATCACACCCAATTCCCACTCCTCTTTCATGCACGAAAGTGCTTCACCCCCTTAACTGTACCGTTCCTTTAGCTGCCAAATTTCAGACCATTCTTCAAGTTTTGCTAGGTCTTCCTCATGTTATTCACACCATCAGGAGTGTCTATTCTATTGCAGATTTTGGTAATACTGCTAGTCGTAGTGGTATCATCTGAAAAGAGGCAAAACTTACCTGACAGCCCTTCTACAATATCGCTTACAAAAATGTTAAAAAGAACAGACCCAAGAACTGAACCTTGAGGCACACCACTGGTAATATTCCTTTCCTCAGAACAATGTCCATTGACCACTTCCCTCTGTCGCCTTCCACTCAACCAGTTCCTGATTGATTCCATCACTTTGGAACACTGTCAAAGGCTAAATACACCACATCTAGCATTCTCCCTCCATCCAATTCTCTAGTCACCCAGTTAAAGAAATTGATCAATTTTATCTGACAAGAGCTGCCTCTAGTGAATCCATGTTGCCGCAGGTCCTGTAATCCACTGGATTCCAGAAACGTCAATATTCTCAGTTTTAAAAGCATTTCCACTAATTTAGTTATCACATAATCGGACTTATGGGCCTTTAGTTCCCTACTTCTTCCTTGCTACCACTTTTGTGGAGAGGGACCACATCGGCAGTTCTCCAGTCCTTTAGTACCACTTCCGATCCTAGAGAATCATTGAAAACGTCAGTCAGCAGAGCCACCAGAACTTCCCTAAGTTCTTTCAGTACCCTCGGATGTACACCATCCGGCCCTGTTGCTTTATCCACCTTTAGTTTAGCTTGCTCCTCACGAGCACAACCAGGGTCTTCCACGTTTGCATTTGTCTTTTGCTGTCCTGCTCCTGCCGCTTTAACCGTGAACACAGAACAGAGATATTTGGTAAGCAATTCAGCCTTATCTTTATCAGCTTCAGTATATTTCTCCCCCTCATCTGTGAGTTTCACAATGAAACTTTTGCACTTCTTCCTATCACTAATATCTAAAAAAAAAAAAAAAAATCTTGTCCCCTGTATTATTACTGGGACAGAGAATTTGGGTCTTTCCCGATGTGACTAGATCTACTCAAGATCATAGAAAAGCATTTCTTAATACGAGACAGGAAGTTAAAATATTGGGGGCTATTTTATTGCTAAGCTACCCATGTAAATGCTTAATTAAATATACTGGGACGAAATATGTTTTTTTTGTCCCAGAACAGCGTAGGGTTTTTTGTGGACACTAAGAAGCCAGGGTTAATATAAAATTTGAAGGTGTTATAACCCGTTAAGTATGTTTCTTATTACTTTATTCATTGATTGATCTCCTTATTGTATGTTTTTCCCCTTAGTCTTAATTGTGGTCTGAGAAAGAGATAACAATTTCTTATTTTTAATGGGAATGTTGTTAAATTTATTTTCTTTGTTGGAATACTTTATTCTCTGTATTTCCAAAACAAGTGGATACTTGTAAATTTATTTATAATATGAATGAATGAATGAATGAATAAATAAAAATCTTGTCCCCTTGTTTTACCGTGTCGGCTATTTTTTCTTCCAGTTGCATCTTTACTTTATAACGCCTAAGCGTACTGAGCACCTACTCTGTAACATCATCTGGGCTCCCAGATACCATCCTCTATAATAAAACCCGAAGCGCACATGCACACTTAGGAGGCCGTGACCCCTGCCGCCGTGTTTGTGTACCTTCGTGGCCACATTCCATTTGCGGCGCGTGGGGCGGCTTGGGGCGTGTGCAGTGGATTGAGTGGCGGTTTGTCTCAGCAATGGCAGGAGGGTGTCGAGCGGGTACTGCGAGGTGTCCCATGCAGGTAAGAAGTGGAGGGGGACAGGGAAAGGGGGCTGCTTTGGGAGGAGGGGTGTGCTAGGGGGCAGACAGCAATCATGCTTTGCTCTGGGAGGGGGGAACAGAAGGGGGCCACGGAGTGACAGGCAGGCATGGCGCAACAGAGAAATACAGGCAGGCAGGGGGCCAGGGAGAGAGACAGAGAGACAGACAGAAAGACAGACAGACAAACAGCATCCAAGGAGAGAGAAACAAAGAAAAAAAGACAGACAGCCAGCGGCCAAGGAGAGAGAGACAATGAAAATAAACCAGACAGACAGACAGACAACAGCCAAGGAGAGAGAGAGAGACAAAGAAAAAAAGACAGACAGACAGCCAGCAGCCAAGGAGAGAGAGAGAAAGAAAGACAGACAGACAGCCAGCAGCCAAGGAGAGAGAGAGAAAAAAAGACAGACAGACAGCCAGCAGCCAAGGAGAGAGAGAGAGAAAGAAAGACAGACAGACATATATTCTAGCACCTGTTATGTAATGGGCTTAAACACTAGTTATAGAATAATAGTGTAACCTCAGAATTATACCAGCCATAGGCCTATTAAAGAATGGGAGCCAAAATGCAGCAAGTTTTGCATAACTTACATATTCTGTAAGATACAGTCAAACCTCGGTTTGCGAGTAACGCGGATTGCGAGTGTGTTGCAAGATGAGCAAAATGCTCCAGCATATTTTAACTCGCAAAACGAGCATTGTCTCGATAAACGAGCGCGTCGCTATCCAAACTGAGCTGCCACCTCCCCACTCCGGGAACTAGCTTCTCTCCCCCCCCCCCGCGGTTCACCTTCAAACCTTTACCTCTAGCGGACACTGGCAAACAGCGCCCGCTAACCCACGTCGGCACCACCACTTTGCCTATGCCGCATCCAGCTCCACCGGAAGTGGAATCAAAAGGGGCGGAGCTCGGCCGAGGGAATGCTGCGATGCTGGCGGGAGGTAGCTTGGGTTAGTTGTATGACTGTGGCGGTTCGGCTTAAGGCAGGCTTGAAGGTGACCGCGGAGGAGAGAAAGAAAAAGGGAGGGATGGGAAAAACGAAAAGAGAAAGATGATGGCATAGGATGAAGTTAAGAGGTGATAGGCTCTGGAGTAATCTGAGGAAATACTTTTTTTACAGAAAGGGTGGTAGATGCTTGGAACAGTCTCCCAGAAGAGGTGGTGGAGACAGAGACTGTGTCTGAATTCATGAAGGCCTGGGATAAGAACAGGGGATCTCTCGGAGAGAGAAAGAGATAATGGTTACTGCTGATGGGTAGACTAGATGGGCCAATTGGCCTTTATCTGCCATAATGTTTCTATGTTTTCTATGAATAAGAAAAGGGAAGGATGGTCTATGGGGATGGAAAGAGAGGGGAGTACAAATGCTGGATCTAGTTGGAAAGGGGAGGGAAGAAGATGGAGAAATGCCGAAACAGGGAGTGGAGAAGTGTTGGACCACAAGAAGACAGAGAGAAGAAGGGATAGGAGTGGGGGGAGGAATGAATCGTCCGAGTTTCCATTACTTCCTATGGGGAAATTCGCTTTGAAATACAAGCGCTTTGGATTATGAGCATACTTCTGGAACTAATTATGCTCGCAAACCAAGGTACCACTGTTTATGTGTAGCTTGGAGCCCCGCACACGTTCCTCCCACGATCCAGCCATATGTAATCCCCCTTGCAGTGGCATTCTATATCACATGTGCATACCCTTACAGAATAGCATTTAGGGCACTAATGGGCATGCATTTTTCTCTATATTTACAAGTAAAAAAGAGCATGTATAACAAGGAGCAAGCAGAAGGACAAAGATTCTTCAGGAAACAGCAAGCCAAAGGAGCAATAATAGACCAGATGTAAAACGTAGACAATTCAATGACTTGACATGAATCATGTTTCAGCCAAAGGGTCTTCTTCAGAAGTCAGAATTTGCCAAGCACAGTACAGTACTCCCCCGCGAATTTGTGATTCAGAGTTCGCAGCCTCCGTCATTCGCGTAGTTTTTTTTTTTGTTTTGTTTTTTTTCTTACTCCTGCTGCTTTCGATCCACGCCCACACCATTATCTCATCCTGCTGATTATTATTAGCGTGGCCGCTGCGAGGGTGATTGGGGAGGCTGAGAGAGATAGAGAGAGGAGATCGGTGGCAGTTGCAGCGGTGGAGCTTTCTAGCCGACGGCTACCAATGGCAGCAGCTGCTCGGCTGAGAACGACGCGCCGTGGCCGTGGCAATGAGAAGCCAAAAATGGAGCAGGGAGGTAGGCCCTAAAAGAAATTAGGCATCTTTGTGCCACATCCATTTTTCACAGTTTTTCCACAATTTGCGGCCACTCCTGGATAGTAACCTCCGCGAATTTGGGGGAAGTACTGTAGTGATTTGCACTTCATTTCGTTCCATTTCACGGAGTGTGTTTTCATTGCATTGCATTTTTGAATGGTTTCTGATGATTCATCATGGTTTGAACAGTATACACTATTCCATAATCCATGGGTACCTGCAGCACTTGGCAAATTCTGACTTCTGATCCACTTGTACCCATCCTGCTCCACTCAGAATTTTGTAGACTAGAACGGGCACAACTGGATCAGTGATAAAATGGCGTGAGTACATTAGATATTGCAAATGTATGTATCTCCCCGCTGCTGCCCCCCCCATCTCCTTTTGATCTCTGCATTAAATGGCCCCGGCCTCTGCCGATTCCCAGTCTGGATCTGTGATTTCCAAAAGCAGATAAGGCCACAGATCAGCAAAGGGTCAATTAATCAGACTGAAGTGCCTCAGCTTTCTTCCTTGAGCGGTAATTAAGGCTGTGGCTTCTGGCTCCTTAGGAATTCCCTGTGCAGTGCAGCACCGGCAGCTCTTATTGCTAGTTGTGGGTAGCGGAGAAGAGGATTAATTAGCGGTGTGTTGTAATAGTAGTTCAACATTCACTTATTATGCAGCCGGTCCCAGGTGAGTTTGCCTGTCAGCGTTCAGTTCCCAGCATGGCATGAGCTGCCTGCTGCCGTCTTTAGTGCAGGCACATACGATGAACTTGGAACACCAAGCCTGATCTTAAAGTTCCCCATCCTCAAGCCATTTCACTCACCCCCCTCTTTTGCAAAGGTGCGCTATGCTTTTTATCGTGCGCTGAACGCTAACGCATGCATGTTATCCTACGGACGCGTTGGCGTATAGCACGTGCGTTGATTTAGTGCGTTAAAACGCTTAGCGCACCTTAAAAGAGGGCCTTAATTCCTTTCTATAACACCCCCAGTATTTCTAGTCCACTGTTTGGCATGTGTTTTTTTTTTTGGGGGGGGGGGGTTGTATTCAGTTCATGGGGGCTGAAGAGAAGAATGAACCAAAGACTCCACTTGGGCCCTGTCTATTCTTAATGTCATAAATTAATCTAATTTGTTTTCCAGCAAGCTCACCTTCCCTCGGTTTTCCAGTGCTGTATGATATAGACCAGGGGTGTCCAACCTGTGGCCCGAGGGCCGCATGCGGCCCCGTGAAGTAATTTGTGCGTTCCCAGTCGAGGGCGATACAGTGCTTTCCCCTGCTGCCCCCGGTGTTTGCCATCTTGCCGGCTCCCTCCTGTGTCTTGCTGCAGCGTTTGCGCGTTTTGCGCGGCCCCCAGCAACATTTTTTTCAGCCTATGCGGCCCAGTGAAGCCAAAAGGTTGGACACCCCTGATTATAGACTAAGGGCTCCTTTTACAAAGACACGCTAGTGGTTTTAGCGTGCGCTAAAATGCCTATGCACGCTAAAAATGCTAAAATGCGTGCACGCCGGCCGCTACCGCCTCCTTTTAAGCAGGCGGTAATTTTTCAGCTAGCGCGCGCTGTAGCTCACGCTAATCTTGTGCGCACGCGAAAAACGCTAGCCCATCTTTGTAAAAGGAGCCCTATGTGTTGCTTTTACTGTCGTGTTCTCCCAGGGCCCACCCCCTTTCTAGGAGTGCTTCAAATGCAACTTCGCTCTTCGCAGTCTGCCATAATAGCAAGAATATTTCATTCTTATATTCCGCACACGCCCATAAACAAGTTCAACGTGGATCACAGACTAAAAAGGCAAGGACGTTCACCTTGGAATTACAATATTATTATTAAGACAGATTAAAAGACCCCAAAGAAATCATTTTCTTAGTAACGTAATAGTGTGTTAACAGCAATTAGAACACTAAACCAGAGGTATTGGAATGATTTTTGTGGTTAATTATTATTATTTTTTTTAAAAAATATTTTACTAGTCCAAGGTTCTTCAAACTCCCTTCTTTGAGAAAGTTGAGAGGCAGGTTGTGCCAATGTGTAGACATCTCACTTGAGAAATGAACTTCTGCTCTACAGTGCAGGCGCTAATTGTTATTTTCAGCAAGCCACTGCGGGCTTTGCTACCTTGACAGAACTGAGACTCAGATTTATGTAATTATACCTCTGAGATTGTGATTGTACTGGGGCCAATTAAAAAGTTTTCCTCCGAAGAACTTGTACTTGCCAGCTGAAATTAACCCTTTCTGGTCAACTGCGTTTCTTTTACAATTTAAGGAGGAAAGAGTCCATATCATTGTAATAAAGGTCAAAGTTGAATAGAAACCAAAGCACTTCCATTTTTCCAAGAGCATAGAGCACTAGCCAGGGGAATGCCATCTCCCCTTCTATGCATATGTGCAATTGTGTTTGCAAAATTATAGAATAAGAACATAAGAACATAAGCAGTGCCTCCGCTGGGTCAGACCATAGGTCCATCCTGCCCAGCAGTCCGCTCCCGCGGCGGCCCAAACAGGTCACGACCTGTCTAACTCACCAGAAGGGGCCCCCATGCCTCCTTGGTTTCCTAATTGAGTCCTATCTTCCTATCAAAGTCCTAGCCCTCCGGTCTTGCACCTGCACGACCTGGTTGGGTTTCTACATTTATTTTCTGGTTAGCTTTCTCAGTATCCCACGATCCCTTTACCCTCAGGAATCCATCCAGTCTCTGTTTGAATCCCTGTACCGTACTCTGCCTGATCACTTCCTCCGGTAGCGCATTCCAAGTGTCCACGACCCTCTGGGTGAAAAAAAACTTCCTTGCATTCGTTTTGAACCTATCTCCCTTCAGTTTCTCCGAATGCCCCCTCGTACCTGTTGTCCCCTTCAGCCTGAAGAATCTGTCCCTATCCACCCTCTCTATGCCCCTCATGATCTTGAAGGTCTCTATCATATCACCCCTGAGCCTCCTTTTTTTTTCAGAGAGAAGAGCCCCAGCCTATCCAACCTCTCAGCATATGGGTAGTGTTCCAGCCCTCTTACCAGAATGAGGTGATAACAGCCTATTTTATAAGTTACAGATGTTTGTTTGTGCCCAGCCTGTGTGAATGCCTGCCTGCAAAGTACACAGTACTGATGCAATGCACATAACATAGTAACATAGTAGATGATGGCAAATAAAGACCCGAATGGTTCATCCAGTCTGCCCAACCTGATTCAATCTAAAAACATTTTTTTTTCTTCTTAGCTATTTCTGGGCAAGAATCGAAAGCTCTGCCCGGTACTGTGCTTAGGTTCCAACTACTGAAGTCTCCGTCAAAGATTTTTTTGTCTGAGCACAGCCTCTTGAAAGGCATCCACAATTTCTCTACTTCTTTCCAATTCCGCAGAAGGAACATTCCAGTCTGCATCTGTGCAGGTTGAAATCTCCCAACAGCAGCACTTCCTCTTTCCTTCCAAACTTTTGGATATCTATAATCAGATCCTTATCAATTTGCTGCGATTGAGTCGGAGGTCTATAGACTACACCCACGTAGATAGAAATTCCATCTTCTCTTTTCAGAGCGATCTATATCGCTTCTTCCTCTCCCCAGGTGCCTTGCATTTCGGTCGCTTGAACATAAGAACATAAGAACATAAGCAATGCCTCCACTGGGTCAGACTTGAGGTCCATCGTGCCCAGCAGTCCGCCCTCGCGGTGGCCCAACGGTCCAGGACCTGCGCAATAGCCCTCTATCTATACCCCTCTATCCCTTTTTCCAGCAGGAAATTGTCCAATCCTTTCTTGAACCCCAGTACCGTGCTCTGCCCTATTACGCTTGGCTATCGATCTTTACATAGAGAGCTACTCTTCCATCTTTTTGACCATCTCTGTCCTTCCTAAAAAGATTATATCCTGGTATGTTTGCATCCCATCCATGGGATTCACTGAACCATGTCTCTGTGATGGCAACAATGTCCAGATCAGCCTCTAACATCAGGGCTTGCAGATAATGAACTTTGTTGCTTAGACTGCGAGCATTTGTGGTCATCGCTTTCCAGCGGTAATGTCCTTTTTTGTACAGATTTTTGTTTTGTTTCACTTTCCGTTGCATCAGCACCATTCCAGCCATTGAAGCCCTAACCAGCCCATCCTCCACCAAACGGCCATATACAGACACGTATCGTGCAGGTCTGCCCAGTACTGGCCTTAGTTCTTCAATATTTACTATTATTTTCAGATTCTAGATCCTCTATGTTCATCCCACGCTTTTTTGAACTCTGTCACCGTTTTCCTCGCCACCACCTCTATCGGGAGCGCATTCCAGGCATCCACCACCCTCTCAGAGCATAGATGAAATATGCATATATGCATTTACATACATGTGTACATGACTAGAATACAGGGATTTATATGTGTGCACATACTACTTATCTGTAGGCAACAAATTATAGAATTAGGCCTATGTAGCTAATTCTATAAAAGTTATATATTTTTGAGCACCAAGAATAATTATAAACTATTGGAATAATGGCATATATATGTGCATGTGTGCCCATATATATGAAAATGCCAATATTCTAGGTACATGATATTCTATAAAATAGCACCTAAATGGGAGTACATATCAAATCTAATCTAATACACAATGTATTGATTGCACTATACCAAAAAGGTTCAAGGCGATTTACATTCAAAGAGGCCGTAAAACCTACGGAAAAATACAGAAGCAATCAATAATTAAAATATCATTATAACATGAATATTACAAGTCATATAAGAAAGTTTTCAAATTTTTACAAAACCTTAAATTAATTGATATCAGTCCTAACGCAAACAGGTAGATTATTCCAAATTGAAATGGCAGCGTAAGCAAAAGAGGAGTTGAGTTGTCATTTATACCGCACTCCTCTAATCTGTGGAAAATGTAGTAGTAAAGTGCCACATAATCTGATGGAAGAATAATGCCAATGAGATGAAAGCAAGATCAGATTATCTGAAGTCAGTCTGTAATATACGATGAACTATACAAGCTGATTTAAACTTAATTTGCCTCCCAACCGATAACCAATGAAGATTCTTATATGCTAATCCAACATGCTCATATCTTCTTAGACCCAAAATTAATCTAATCACAGAATTCCGAAGCAACTGCCAATTTTTTTGATGCGTTTTGATGTTAAGTTCAAATATATAGAATTACAGTAATCAAGTTGAGGTAGCACTAACATCTGAACCAACAGTGCAAAATGATGTTCAAAGAAGCCTAAGTTTCCTCATAATATATAAAATCTTCCTCCATAAATTAGAAATTTGATCTTCAAATGTAAGAGAACAGTCTAAAAGAATACCCAAAACTTTAGACATTTTCTCTACTTGCAGGGTAGTATCTGATTGTAGAGTAAGAAACGAAGGAACAGAAGATAGTGAATTATGAAATCAAAGAACCTTCGTCTTACTTGAATTCAATTTCAACTTATTAGTAGAAGCTCAATCTCCAATTCTATTCATGCAGTCTGTGATCTTAGCTTAAATGTCATCCTTGTTTGAACTTAACGGAAAGTTAACTATGAACTCAACGATTCATCTTTTGGAACTCCTGGAATCTGCGATCAACTACCAGGAATCTCACCTCCAACCAACACAGACCCTGGAAATTATAGGAGTGTTGCTGAACCCAACTCAATCTGGTGCCTATCTTCCTCAGCAGAGAATCGACACTTTGACTTCCCTTTGCAACCAAGTGTCTTCTCAACAAACCATCACATCACGTCAAATGATCATCTCCTAGGTCACATGGCATCCACAGTTCATGTTACCCCATTTGCCCGTCTTCATCTGAGGGATCCCTATTGGATACTTGATTTGCAATGCTCTCAGGCACAGATCCCCTTTCCCATCAACTCAAGGTCACCTTACTTCTCTGTCAATCCCTACAGTGATGGTTCAACCTTCCAGTCTATCCAAGGGCCTACCTTTCCATGTCCCTCTGCATCAGAAGGTACTAACAACAGAAAGAGTGGTGGATGCCTGGAATACGCTCTCCAAAGAGATGGTGGAGAGGAAAACAGTGACAGAGTTCAAAAAAGCATGGAATGAACACAGAGGATGTCTAACCAGAAAATAATGGTATATATTGAAGAACTAAGGCCAGTACTGGGCAGACTTGCATGGTCTGTCTCACGTATATGGCCATTCAATTGAGGATAGACTGGAGTGAGCTTTGATGGAGACTCCAGTAGATGGAACCTTACACAGTACTGGGCAGAGCTCTGGGTTCCTGGCCCAGAAATATCTAAGAAAAAGAACAATTTAAATTAAATCATTAAATTATAGATAGTGTATGGTTGGGCAGACTGGATGGACCATTTGGATCTTTATCTGCCGTCATATACTATGTTACTATATAATAAAAAAAAAATATGTGAAGTGGGTGAAGTCTCAGCAGAATGTGGGCAGAATGCACAGTTACAGGTATAACAACTTGAATAAGAATGGGAAGACTGTCGCCAGGGGTTACAGTCTTTTTTTGTGACCAGACCACAATGGGCAGAGCTGGTGGACATTGTTTCTACCCCTAGGACCCCCACCGGACCATCATGGACTTTGAGAAGGCCTAGGAGGATCTGTGGGGATAGAGAGTTGAGGGGGCTCAGGCAGGATTTTTTAAACTTTTTATTTTTAATCTCAAATCAAAATATTGATTAAGCAAGTTAAATACACTTGGTTCAAGAAATACAGGGATCGCTTCCACTCTATATCAAAACAGGAAAACAAGATACCAATAGCCTTTCTTAGATCACTATCCCCCTCTTTTATTAGGATGTGCTAACCGATTTAGTGCATGCTAATTGGTAATGCGTACATAGAATATAATAGGTGCGTTAGCATTTCGTGCATGTGCTAAATCGGCTAGCGCACCTTAGTAAAAGACCTCTGATATTTAGGGAAAAAGAATTGTGCTAAATTAAAGGTAGACAAAGCGATGGGGCCAGATGATGTACATCTGAGGGTGCTGAAGGAACTTAGGGAAGTTCTGGTGACTCCGCTGACTGACCTTTTTAATGCTTCTCTAGAGTTGGGAGTAGTACCGGAGGACTGGAGAGGGGAGATATGATAGAGACATTTAAATATCTTAATGGCATAAATGCGTATGAGAAGTCTTTTTCATTTGAAAGGAAGCTCTGGAATGAGAGGGCATTGGATAAAGTTAAGAGGTGATAGGCTCAGGAGTAATCTAAGAAAATGCTTTTTTACAGAAAGGGTGGTAGATGCGTGGAACAGTCTCCCGGAAGAAGTGGTGAAAATAGAAACTGTGTCTGTATTCAAGAAGGCGTGGGATAGGCACGTGGGATCTCTGAGAGAGAGAAAGAATAATGGTTACTGTGCAAGGACAGACTAGATGGGCCATTTGGCCTTTATCTGCCATCATGTTTCTATGTTTCTATCATTGCAATGGTGAAGGAGGGCGCAGAAATAAGGCTATGTGAGAGAGTACCCTGGAGATTGAAGGGAGTCAGCAAAAGCTGAGAGTGTGCCAAGAGGATTGGAGGGGAGGAAGAAAAATGGAGCTAAGATGGCATCTCTATGAGATTTACTAGACAAGTTCTCTGAACCTCGTTGCTACTTGGTGAGTGAGAAGATCCTTGGATCCTCTGAGAAATGGGGAGGAAGAGGAAAGACAGTGAGCAGCAAGTTTCCTCTTCTGTTCTTGGTCTGAACCTTTGCCAGAAAACAATGGAGAGTTTTCAGGCAATGTCTATTTCTACTCTAGTTCCTTCTTCGGTCCCATCTGTGGAGGAGAACTCTGGCAGCAGTGGAGACAGCATGCCTGAGAACATTGACCCTACAGCTAGCAGGTATTTTGGAGGTGAGGTGGCAAAGTTGGGCTGCGGCTGTAGGTATGTTGCATCCAGTTCTTCTAGAGGGCTCCCCTTCGTTGAACTCTAATATAAGAACATAAGAATAGCCTTACTGGGTCAGACCAATGGTCCATTAAGCCCAGTAGGCCGTTCTCATGGTGGCCAATCCAGGTCACTAGTACCTGGCCAAAACCTAAGGAGTAGCAATATTCCATGCTACCGATACAGGGCAAGCAGTGGCTTCCCCCATGTCTTTTTTCAATAACAAACTATGGACTTTTCCTCCAGGAAATTGTCCAAAGTTTTCCTAAAACCAGCTACACTATCCACTCTTACCACAACATCTGGCAACATGTTCCAGAGCTTCACTATTCTCTGAGTGAAAGAAAATTTCCTCCTATTGGTTTTAAGAGTATTTCCATGTAACTTCATCGGGTGTCCCCTAGTCTTTGTCATTTTTGACGGAGTGAAAAATCGATCCACTTGTACCCGTTCTACTCCACTCAGGATTTTGTAGACTTCAATCATATCTCCTCAGCCACCATCTCTTTTCCAAGCTGAACAGCCCTAACCTTTTTAGTCTTTCCTCATACGAGAGGAGTTCCATCCCCTTTACCATCTTGGTCGCTCTTCTTTGAACCTTTTCTAGTGCCACTATATCTTTCTTGGAGTTTATTTGAGTTAAATAGAAATCAAGAGTTAAATAGATTAATCCCTCACTAGCATGTGATTTTTATTTATTTTTTCCCTAGTTTTCTTTGTTCTCTTTTTAAAATTTTGCTCTTGATTCCCTGATATCGTGGACATATCAGAGCCGTGTCTAGAGCTAGCATGTTTTTGCATGTGGGTCCTCGGGAATGGAATAAGCTTCTGTGATATTTACGACAGCAAACAAGTTTGAGTAGTTTTAAGAAAACGTTGAAGAAGCAGCTCTTCTGTAAGATGAAATATGAGACTTGATCTATAGTTTTTTTGATGCGCGGCGCTGGCAGCCTTTCTGTAATTTTAGGAGGCTTTACATTATCACTGTTATGTTTTATTCATGTTCGATTTGTTGTACTGTATGTGACTCTGTTTGGGTATGTTCTTTATTGTGACCAGCATTGGGAAAGGCGGGGTATAAATAAATAAATACAAATGTGGTAATAATTTATCAGTTTTTTCCTGATTTTTTAAATTTTTCTAATTTTTCTTTTGATAGTGGATATTGCAGTAATACTTTTTTTCTGATGAATATATTAAAATTCAATTCATATGGAGGGTAACCAGTCAAAAGCGTGCGAGATAATCGCACACAGACAAACCTGCCCAGACAATTGCACAGAGGACTTCAGCGCGCAGGACTTCAACACTATTTTAAAGCGCCCCCACTTTACTTAGAAATGTTGGCGCTCCCGTTGCCGCTTCAGTTGGGGGTGGGGTGGGGGGGAACCCCCATTACAGAGGAAACAGTAATTTTTTCCCCAAAACAGGGAAAAAGGCTGTTTCCTCTGTAATGGAGGGGGGGGGGTGTTTCCCCCAACACCCCCAAGGGAGCACCAACATTTCTAAGTAAAGTGGGAGTCTCCCCCCCCCCCACACCTCCTCACAGTGCTTTAAAATACTGTTGAAATCCAGCGTGCTGACATCCTAAGCACGACTGTCTGGGCGGGTTTGTCCGCGCGCGATTGTCTCGCGCGGTTTCGTCTATGAGCCCGTATAGAGGGGAATAAAAAGGACTGAGGACAGAGAAAACTGAGGGGAATGAGAAAAGCGACATGGGGATGGTGCCATGGGGTGGGGACAGAACAAACAGAATTAGGGGTCTGTCCGGGAGCTAGAGGGAGAGATGGAATTGGGAAGGCTGGATCCAAAGAAGGGAAAAGGCAGGGGGGGGGGGAGTTTCAGGCCTTATGATTTGGAAATTCTGAGCAGAAACACTACAATGCAAAATTTTAAAAGATTGTGTGCAGTGTTCCCCCGGGAATGATGTGAATATTATGCCTTGTTTTTTTCAGACATCAGCCCTATAAAATTCTAATGCAATGAGGACATCTTGTGGTTCTACATATTTACTATTTAGTAAAAATGAAATATATTGGGGGGGGAATATATACTTAAATAATTCTAGATCTTTATTCCAAGATGCAAATAGAAATAAGAAGATCTGATCAAAAATCAAATGCTGAATATATGAATAAAATATCTGAAAGGTACTCAGTGAAAAGATTACCACCATTCCTACTGGTAATGGTATAATCACAACCATCGTAGCACCACCTGCCCACCTTAACCAAAGTAGCAACAAAGCATAGAAAAAGGTTTTTTAAAGACGTATCTTGGTTTTGCTCGCTGTTATTCAGATGATTTCAGTCACTTATATCAGTGATTCCCAACCCTGTCCTGGAGGAACACCAGGCCAATCGGGTTTTCAGGCTAGCCCTAATGAATATGCATGAGAGAGATTTGCATATGATGGAAGTGATAGGCATGCAAATTTGCTTCATGCATATTCATTAGGGCTAGCCTGAAAACCCGATTGGCCTGGTGTTCCTCCAGGACAGGGTTGGGAACCACTGACTTATATAACCTTGGCAGGAAGCGACCATTGCCAGAATCACCAATTCCTATATTTACCCTCTTTTACTAAGGCGTGCTAATTGAATTAGCGTATGCTAACGCATCCATAGACTAACATACACGTGTTAGCCTTTGGCGCGTGCTAATCGGTTGGCGCACCTTAGTAAAAGAGGGCTTAAGTTTGAACTGAAAAAACATCAAAAAACATATTTACATATAACATATACTGTATACATATTTAGACCATGCACTGCATGTACCATCCATCTCTTTAGAAGCTACTGTATTGGCACATTGCTTGTTTCTCTTTCTTTTCTTTTTTAAAAATAAATTTTAACATACCTTCACAAGCAAAATAAACATTTGTTACAGAAAAGAGGTTGGAGTACGCCAAAATACAGAAAGAAATGATCCTCGTCTTTTACAAAACCGTGCTATCGGCTGCCACGCAGCATAAGCCCCGAAGCCCTTTAAATCCCTATGGGCTTCGGGGCAGTTACCGCAGTGGCTAATGCAGCTTTTTAAAAAGGGGTGGTGGGGGTGGTATGTAAAGGAATACAATTCTATATTCCCTCCAAACTATTCCCCCCCTCCCTTTTACTAAACTGTGATAGCAGTTATTAGCGCAGGGAGCCGCGCTGAATGCTCAGCGCAGCTCCGACGCTCATAGGATCTCTATGACTGTCGGAGCAGCACAGGACATTCAGCGTGCTGGCTGGCACTAAAAACCTGTTCCGTGGTTTTGTAGAAGGGTGGGTTAATTAATTGAAACCTTTAGAACCTGACCGTAAGAACATAAGAATAGCCTTATTGGGTCAGACCAATGGTCCATCAAGCCCAGTATCCCAGTCTTCACGGAGGCCATCTTGCCCAGTCTTCACGGAGGCCAATCCAGTTCACAAGTACCTGGCAAAAACCCAAAGAGTAGCAACATTCCAGAGCTGAGATTGTGATGTCATAATGCCTCATTCTACCAATGCCTAAAAACCAACTTCATCAGTGATGTCACAATGGCTTGATTGTCCTATACTTGTCTCACATAAGAACATAGCCTTACTGGGTCAGATCAAAGGTTCATTAGCCCGTATCCAGTCTTCAAGGAGGCCATCTAACCCAGTCTTCACGGAGGCCAATCCAGGTCACAAGTACCTGGCACAAACCCAAAGAGTAGCAACATTCCAGAGCTGAGATTGTGATGCCATAATGCCTCATTCTACCAATGCCTAAGAACCATCCTCATTAGTGATGTCACAATAGCTTGATTGTCTTATACTTGGCTCACGTAAGAACATAGCCTTACTGGGTCAGATCAAAGGTTCATTAGCCCGTATCCAGTCTTCAAGGAGGCCATCTAACCCAGTCTTCACGGAGGCCAATCCAGGTCACAAGTACCTGGCACAAACCCAAAGAGTAGCAACATTCCAGAGCTGAGATTGTGATGTCATAATGCCTCATTCTACCAATGCTTAAGAACCATCCTCATTAGTGATGTCACAATAGCTTGATTGTCTTATACTTGGCTCACGTAAGAACATAGCCTTACTAGGTCAGATCAAAGGTCCATTAGCCCAGGATCCAGTCTTCACGGTGGCCAATCCAGGTCACAAGTACATGGCAAAAACCCAAACAGCAGCTGCCTGAAAAGCCATCTATTTGGGTCAAGAAGTGAATTTCAGGATCCAATGGGCAGACACGTGTTGCTCCACTTAGGCTCATTTGATATCATTTTAGCTTTAAGAAGCAATTTTTTCTATGCTTATTCTTCTATTCTTCTTAACTGCTTAAACTATTTAAACATAACTGACACAGCTTACCAATGGTTTCACTCTTATCTTATTGATCGTTCCTACTCTTTAGCAAAAAGTTAAAACTTAAAAACTGTAGAACTATAAAAGGCTTTTATCATATGGCAACCAGCTAAGTAAAGATTGCCTTTTAAGATCTAAACTGTCTATATAAAGGAACCTACAATTTAGCTTTTATCCCCAAACTTATCAAAGATCAGAGCAAAATAATGTATACTTACTCATAGATATGCAAGATTGAGTAGCATGCAATGCCATACCCTCCTTTATCTCATTTATAGCCGCATGCAGTTTGGAAAATTCGTTGTTGAGAATATCTGACATGGTTTGTGTGATCTCCTTGATAGCCACTTCCTGCAGAGCCACAACTGGTGGGCTTGGTGTCTCTGGGGATGCCACAGCACTCGCGACTTTTTGTCTTTAACTAGCCGAGGAGTCTTTGCAAGCATACACCACAGGACACCATGGAGCTCTGCTCTGCAAATATCACCACTGAATGCGCAAGAATTCTCTCTACTGTCCATGGTATCAAAGCACCTGGTAAGTGGGACAATGCCGATGTAATTGCAGAAATAGTGGGAAGAGACAATAAGCATCGGATCAGGAACCCGCCATTACGTGAAACCCCTCTGCATACCGATACAGTATTCTGAAGTCTGAAATAATTTTAGTTCAGATTATGGGAGTCCTGTGTAAATTGCATTACAATATCAATGCAATAACCTACTATTATATGGTACAGATAGGAAAGTGCACCACATTCAAGGTAGATTACTTGAACAAAATAGTTACCCTAAAATCATTATCCCTCCGCGAAGAAGAAAAAAAAAATCCTACTACTACTACTACTAATAATAATAATAACTTTATTCTTCTATACCGCCACAATCTTGCGACTTCTAGGCGGTTTACAATCAAGAGAGCTGGACATTCAGCGAGTTACAATGTGCAGATAGTCAGAGGAAATACAGAGTGCGAAAACATTTAGGAAGCAAAATTATAGATATACAATTTGCTGAGCGAGAGTATAAGGTATACAGATTGGAAGAAATTTCCAAGTGGGCCTGTTAGGAGAAGGCCATGCAATTCAAAAAGTACAGCGAAAATATGTCACAGAACCAAGAGTTCTATGTGCAATTCTAAAAGTACAGCGAAAATTACGATATGATAATAATAACAATTTGTATAGATCATAGAACCAAGGGTTCTACGCGGACTTAAGAGGGGAGAGAGGAAAAGGGTAAGAGGTCGGGAGGACCGTTATTGAGGAGAGAGGGAAGAGCAGGTCAGTTGTTTAGGTATTTCACAAACAGGTGTGTTTTTAGGCGCTTCCTAAATTCCTCGTAGGTAGTGGGCGAAAGCAGTTGATCTAGGTCTTGTGTAGTCAATCACCCTACTGGAAAATCTCTGTTGGAAATGCCAGTGCAAAATAATGGATATTAAGCAGGGATTTGAACTTTGGAAAGGAAACTTCTGAACAAATGCGTGGTGGAAGGTTATTCCATAATTTAGGGAATAGAAAGTAGAAAGCCAAATTATGGGCTGATTCGTATTATGTAGCAAGCTTTGGACCAGGTAATAGAACGTAACATACGGGAAGGGGTGTAAGGCATGATCAAAGTTGACAAGGTTGATCTGAGTAAAACATTCTGTGTGTCAGGATGAAGATTTTGTATCTGAGTTTTTCATAACCCTGCATTGTTAACGTTACAGTAGTCTATACAAGAAATCAAAAGTACATGGCATGCAGTGTGCAGAGATGATGTATAGTCTAGAAAATTGCACAGGCAATGGAGAAAACAAAGGGTAGCAAAGCTCACCTTAGCCAGTAGAGATATTTGTTTTTGAAAAGACGATAGGGTAGATATTTGAAGGACTATACTGGGCCAATGTTAACGCCAAAACCTATGAGAAGAGAGTAGGTTGAGGTAAGGAGCCTGTGATTCTACATGTTACTGGTTTTGCCCGGATTCAAGACTAGTGTGTAAAGTGTCGACCAGTCTGCGGCGGCCACCTGCTGAATTTTGACCAGCTGGAGCTCCCTTTATGGCTAAATGCCTGGAATAAAATAAACAAGACCACCATCACCGGAATGAAACAGGAAACAACATGAAGACGAAATTTTCTAGCATCCCACCCGTATGTATGCAGTGGGATAGCAAAGGGGGGGGGGAGGGGGCGGCCACCCCTGGCGTGATCTTGGCAAAGGCGTTGGCACCCCTTCCTCCTCTCCGCCTCCTGCTCCTTCCCACTCCGCCTCCCTGACGCATGTGCGCCATCACTTCTCTCCAGCCAGCTGCTGACGCCAGTGTCGGCTCTCCTTCTGGCGTCGCTTCCGGCTCCTGTGCCTATGAAGGGATGTCAGACGGAGAGCTGATGTGGGCACGTTAAAAGAGGTATGGGGTAGGGAAGGTCTATGTGTGCGGTAGGGGTGGGGTGGGGAAGGAGCGAGGGAAAACCACCAGCCCAGGCACCTCTCACTTTCACTACGCCACTGTATGTATGTGTTGCTTCAGGTTAAAAATGACATAAAACAACACAGTGAATGATGTGGTTATTACAGATGTTTCAAATCAGTGCACTTTCTCATCAGCACTATGTTTAAATCATTTTTATTGAGCACAAGAAAACAGATATAGCCAACACGAGAACTAGCAATACAATATCAAGAGCAACGGAAGCTGCAAATTCATGGCTCAAACAATTTTCAGAAACAACCAGCCCTTCCCCGCCCCCTCCATCCAAACCCCTCCCATCCAATACCAGAACAAGTGCACGTGAGCTAAAGATAGAAAAAGGGGAAAAAGAAGAAAAAGAGAGGACAAGAGTAAATAGCACAATCTGAAATTCTACTGTATGACTTTTCGCATGATCTTAAAAGTTCATAACTCTACCCCTCGTCTCATCAGTACTATAGACCTGTACAATGCTCTTTTCTCCCTATATTGATCTCAGTATTTTCCTCAACATTCGAGGTCACAATATCTTTCATCACTCAAACGTAGCTCAAGGGAAAACAGGATTTAAATTATGCTTTGGAGTTATTTTTTTCTCTCTTTTTAATTTGGTCATATAGCAAATTGTATTTTTCTATCCAAATGCAATCCACAGGAGAGCCGGACCAATATGTCACCACTTCTGTGCACATTATTTGCATCTACCCTATAATTACAGCGTAGCAGGGACCAAGTACAGAGCGCTTATATATGTTCCATGAAACACGGGTCTGTCTGAATCAATCAACATATCTATGAAGTCAAGGGCGATGGCAGAAAAGCACATTATTTTAAGGAGAAGTTTTATATTCCTTCTGCTCTCACTAAATGAAGGTAAAACTGGAGCCAGTAGAGAAGTCTTTTATTTTGAGGAAATGATTCTCTGTTCCCTTTTCCTGGGATGGAGCGAGATCTTGATGATGGCTTCTGCAGCAGTTAGCCAATGTCAGATACCCAGATCTAAGTGTGACCTAATTGATGAAAGAGCATACAGCTTCTTCAAGGGAGGGGACCTGATTTTGGGTGGAATAATTACAGCCAGTGAGACCTTCTCGGTAGAATTCCTAAATTTTACAGTGGTGCCTGAAAACCATTTTTGTACTAAGTAAGTATTTATTTACATAAAGGAAGCAAAACATAGATCTAGATAAAACGGACTTCATAAAATTGAGTCCTTTTTGCTAAATATTAGTGCGCCTTAGTCAAAGGACCCCAAAGTGTCTTAGCTCACTAAAAAACCTCTTTAAAGAAGAGGATGTTTCATTTTTGCAGAAGCACAGAAAAAAAATCCAAGGTTTTCCAGTGAATCTTTCATTAGAATGGAGATTTGTCTCCTGCCTGTGAAGAAGCCGGCTTCATGGTTCTGATCATAGCAGAAGCAGAAAACATCTGGTTGACTGCAAGAGGTGGTTGTGACAGTAGTCTGTGAATAACCTCTTCAAATAACTCAGGGTCAGAATTTTATTTAAGTTTATAATCCACTACCCCAGCATTGGCTATGTTAACGGGGAATTAAAGCCTTTGGTAGGATCTGTCTGTCATTCTTTGCCATTTCCCCTTGTAATCATTTGGAATGATTTTCCTACAGAAATTGCACTTCTTCCTTCTCTGAAAATCATTCGGAAAACTTTAAAGACTTATTATCTATTTCAGAAATTTTTGACAAATAAGGGATTGCAATTGATGATTTCCTTGTCCAATTATTCGCTTTCCTTGCCCTTTATTTAACGTTTTGTGAACCGGATCGAGCCCCATAGTCGGGATGACTCGGTATACAAGACTAAGGGCTCCTTTTACTAAGGTGCGCTGGCGTTTTAAGCGCACGCCCAAAATTACCACGTGCTAAACCGCGTGGTACGCTTCTAGAATAACGCCAGTTCAGCGCTGGTGCTAAGGTCTAGCACGCGCAATTCCATGCTTTAAGGCCCTAACACACCTTAGTGAAAAGAGCCCTAAGGTTTGGATTGGACTGGGTCATTCCATGTCAAGTGGTCCAGAGCTCCCCACTCGACCACCTCAGAAATCGATGCAATGAAGATATACTACTTTCCAGAGTTTTGGGGCCATGGTCTCAACTAGGTCCAGAGTTGGGGGCCCCTTTATTTGGGCAACTTTTTTTTGTATCTGTGGAAGATGTTGAGTGGGGACCCTCCTTGAAACTGGACCAGTTGAAGTGGAACTACCCAAGTATAATTTGATAACAATTTGATAACCTTATGCAGCATGTACAATTCTTTGTAACTTATTTAAGCCTGTACAAAATTCTGTGAGACAATGGGCTCCTTTTAGAAAGCTGCGATAGCGTTTTTCGCGCGCGCTAAACCCGCACTACATGGCTAGAACTAAAGCCAGCTCAATGCTGGCGTTAGCGTCTAGCGCGTGCGCTAAAACCGTTATCGCAGCGTAGTAAAATGAGCCTGTAACCTGCCTAGAACTCTAATAATTGAGGATTCATCATGATATAAGATAATATAGTATAATATAACATTAACATTCTTTATAAATGACTGAAAGGCTAAAAAAAAAAAAAAAAAAAAGCTCTTTCTCCAAAATGTCTTAAAAAATGCCCAGGTCAATACTAGCCCCTATCCAGGTACCAGCATTGAATAACCAAGTATAAATTAGGTACTGTAATTTTCTCGATACTGCTTTGAATATCGACTCCAAAGATTTTAACCAGCGTTTGAAAGCCTAGAAAATCTCTACTACAGAAACAACCATCTACCGAGATGATTCTACAAGGCTAAAGCTTCTCTAGTAATTCAACCTCGACAAGCTTGATAGAATCATGAAGTTATTCCGGTGGCAACCAGGGTAAGTGCTTGTTTTAAAATGAGTATGTGTCCAAGAAGCGGTTTTTTAGCGCCGGCTGGCGTGCTGAATGCTCGGTGCTGCTCCCAACGCTCATAGGAACTCTATGAGCGTCGGGAGCAGCGCCGAGCATTCAGCGCGCCGGCCCGCGCTAAGAACCGCTTCCACGGTTTCGTAAAAGGGGAGTAAGTGTCTTTGTAAATCGGAAGGTTATGATTCAATGTCAGCAGTATATAAAGTGACAAAGCAGGATGAATGCAAGAAACTAGGGATGGGAAGCTCGAGAATTTCCTCCTCACGTTTCCTGTTTCATTTCTGGTAATGGTGGGTCTTGTTTATTTTATTCTGGGCATTTATTCATAAAGGGTCGTGGCCCCCCCCTCCCGCCTCTTCGCATTCGCCCCCCTCTTCCCTTTCCCCGTACCTCTAGTTGAAGTTGTCATTCGCGGCGGTCAACAGCGCGCTCCCTGCGACCCCGTCGGCTCTCCCGCTGATGTCACTTCCGGGCACCGCATGTAGGCAGCGATGCCAGAGGGAGAGCCGATGGGGGTCACGAGGAGCGCGCTGTTGACCGCCGTGAGCAACAACTTGAACTAGAAGTACAAGGGAAAGGGGGGAGGGGGGCACGCGCGGCAGGAAGTATCAGGGAAGGAGTGGATAGGTTTAGATGAGGGCGGGGGAGGGGCGCCTCTCACCCTTGCTACACCACCGATAATATGTGTCGTATGTGCAGAGAATGTCACATACCCCCTGCTTTACTAACGCGCTGGGAGCGGCGGTAACGGCTCCGACGCTCATATAATTCCATGCAATGTGTTAGTAAAGGAGGGGGATAGTAACATATAGATGGCAGCAGATAAAGACCTGTACAGTCCCTCTAGTCCAGTGGTCTCAAACCCGCGGCCCGGGGGCCACATGCGGCCCGCCAGATACTATTTTTCAGGCCCTCGGTGTGTTTATCATAGGGCTCCTTTTACTAAGGTGCGCTAGCGTTTATAGAATGCTGCGCACAAGATTAGTCTGCGCTGGCTGAAAAATTACCGCCTGCTTAAAAGGAGGCGGTGGCAGCTATAGCGCACGGCCTTTTAGCGCGCGCTATTCCTCGCGTTAAGGCCCTGACGCACCTTTGTAAAAGGAGCCCATAATCACAAAAGTAAAATAAAACAGTTTCTTGATCGTATGTCTCTTTAGCTATAAATGACAATATTATTATTAAGACTTAGCCAAAAGGAAAGATTTATAAACTATAAAGAGTTTAACCTCAGGCAAAATTGTCATTTCTTTAACAAGACGTTAACTATTTTTTTCTGAGGCCCTCCAAGGACCTACAGATCCCAAAATGTGGCCCTGCAAAGGGATGGAGTTGGAGACCACTTGCTTAACTGTAACCATGACATCCTGTTTGCCTTTGGAAAGCAGAGCTAAGCAGAGCTGTGATGTCATAATGCCTCATTCCACCAATAAGAGCCAACCTCATCAGTGATGTCACAATGGCTTGATTGTCCTGTTCTCCCCTCTGCTCTCCAACCCAGCCAGCAGATTAACTGTTCCCCTTAACTCAGTGGTCTCAAACTCGTGGCCCACCAGATACTATTTTGAGGCCCTCAATATGTTTTATCATAATCACAAAAGTAAACTAAAACAGTTTCTTGATCATATGTCTCTTTAGCTATAAATGACAATATTATTATTAAGACTTAGCCAAAAGGAAAGATTTATAAAGAGTTTTACCTCATGCAAAATTGTCATTTCTTTAATAAGACATTAACTATTTTTTCTGAGGCTCTCCAAGTACCTACAAATCCAAAATGTGGCCCTTCAAAGGGTTTGAGTTTGAGACCACTGATCTAGTCTGTCCAAGATAAACTCATGTTAGGTATGATGTGATACGACATATGCACACTTGATTTGCCTTTGCCACAATGGACATTATTTTAACTACCTTTCTACCTTAGAGGTTGGTGCAATGATAGACTCTGAGAAAGACTCTATAGGGGCTTGTCCCCTGCTTTGGGAATTTCTGTTCCATTCATGGAATCTGAGCACCTACTGGGTTCAAAGGCATTAAAATAGTTTTTTGTCCTCATTTTTCTGTATTTGTTTGATTTGTTCGTTTTGGGACATTATTTTTGTACTTTTACCCAGTTGTTATATTCAGCATTGATGAAGTCCATCTGCCCTGATATCGTTTCTCCATTGTAGCAATGTCCCGATGAAACCTTTCCCCGTGCTCATCACTAACACTACCAAGATTCTCGGGGGGGAGGGGGGGAGGGGAGGAATCTAATTTGAGGCAAACTGTTTTAATATTTCACACATTGTTATAACCTTTACTCCAAGCATTAGAAAATCTAGCGAAAATGTTAATTTTTGCATTATCATGCTCCTGTGCAAAAAATCAGAGGGTTACACTGAAAAATTACGGTTGGTTTTGAATTCAGCGACCCTAAATCACTATAGAACACCCACTATAATTCATGCCCCAAAACCTCTGTTGCACAGTGGAATTGAATGAGCAGCTTATGATTTATCTTTAATCTTATCTATTGTTTTGCCTTTTGTCTTTGTCTTGTTCTATTTCTATCATTTAAATTTCTCCAGAATTCTACTGTTCAACGGCTCCCCCTTCTGCTTCTATTCCTTTCTCTCCTCTCTTCTACCTTCCAAAGTATTTAGATCAATGCTGTCTTGTTAAAATGTTTATTTTATTTTTATTTTTCCTCTAACTCTACTTTTCACTTCTCTATTACCCTCCAGGTACTTTAGTTAGATTGTGAGCCTTCGGGACAGTAAGGGAATTTTTCAAGTACCTTTCTTATTTCTAATCTTAATGTATATTTTCTGTAAACCGCTTAGAACCGCTTAAACCGCTTAGACCCCACCATATCCAAGCTGCTGACCACAACTACGGACTACAAAGCGTTTCGAAAAGATATAAAAACCATACTATTCAAAAAACACATCCCAATATTATAATCTACCATCATCTTCTCTCCCTTCATAACCTACTGCAACTCACAACCAACTGCAACTTCGTCCCCATAGGCAACATCTAATCTAGCTGCATCGGGCGTAAAGCCAATTCATATCTAGAAACACAGTCTCCCCAAATACCGAAAAAATCAGATATAGCAACCTAGGAACAGACGATTTTTTGGTAACATAAGATTATGCGTTGTAATATTATGTAAAGTAACATAAGGTTATGCGTTGTAATATAACATAAGGTTATGCTTTGTAATATCATGTAATGTAAGTTATGCAATGTACTGGAATAATAAGGTAAAATAACATAAAATAACTCTACGTAAAGTCTTGTAAAGTTATGTAAGATAAATTATGTAAGATAAATTATGTAAACTTAATGCAAGTTATGCAAGCACGGTAAGGATAATGTAAAGTAACACAAAGTAACTCCACGTAAAGTTATGTAAAGTTATGTACGTAAAGTTATGTAAAGTTATATACGAAAAGTTAAGTAAAGTTAGGTTTGCAAAGTTTGTAAAGTTATACAAATAATTGTATTGTCATCGCCTGGAAATGTCCAGCCATCTTCTAATGTAATCCGCTTAGAACCGCAAGGCACAAGCGGAATAGAAATCACTAATGTAATGTAATGTAATGTAACCTAACGGATGTAGCGGTATATAAGAAATAAATTACATTACATTACATCAAAGCTTTTAGCTCACCTACTGCAGCTTTGTCAAAGGGGGGGGGGAGGGGGGGAATTATTATTATTATCATGATTAGTCATAGCAGTAGTATTTTGAATTGAGTAGTAGTAGAATGAATTGACTATTTTACCTAGCAAGCCAGTGGGCAAATAAAATACATCTAAAAAGAACCAAAATGCAGCATTCTGTCCTGACCTCTAACAATTTTTTAACATAGTAAATAACAGCAGATAAAGACCAATTTAGTTCACCCAGTCTACCCAGCTCAAATGTGTTCACTTTAAGTAGATAGGGATATAAATTCAATATGTACGAGAGTCATACTGAAATTAATGAGCAACAATTTAAAAAAAAAATAAAAATCAAAATTGGTTAATGTAGGAAAATCAAGTCCATCATCTTATTGTACAGACTTTACACTATGCGTTGAGGTATTGTGACATCATTAACTTCTGTCACGTGACCACAGGCAGCAGATACAAAATGGCCGACACTGATGTTTCGTTTGGTCAACGTGCTGTCGTTGAATTCCTTGTTAAACAGGAAATCCCCGCTGCAGAAATTCTCCAAAGACTTCAGCGTGCATATGGAGATTTGTGCATGGGCGCTAACGGTGTTAGGAGAAGGGTGAGCATCCAAGATCAGCTTTGTAGCGGTCGCCCTCGCACTGCCTGCACTGAACGCAAAAAGGAAAGGGTTGATGACCTCATAAAAGAAGACAAACAGAATGAAATCTCAGCAAAACTTGGAATAGACACAGAGCAGTGCAGGAAATGACTGAAAGCTATTGAAAATTTGTGCCTGCTGGGTCCCGCGTTTGTTGACCGAAAACCACAACGTACAGAGAAAAACCCATCACTCAAGATCCTCTTCAGAGATATCGAAATGAAGGAGATAATTTTCCACATTCTGCCTACTGTCCCGACCTAGCACCCTCTGACTACCGTCTTGTTGGCTTTATGAAGGAACAGATGTGAGGCCAACACTATGAGATGGCGGAGGTCATCCAGAAAGCAGTGTGTCTGTGTCTTCAGGCAGCTGGATTGGAGTTCTATCACAAGGGAATTTTCAAGTTTGCGGAACGATGGGAAAAATGTGTGCAGAGAAACGGTGACTATGTGAAGAAGAGTCTGTACATTAAAATGATGTACTTGGTTTTCTTCTATATCTGTCCCAATCAGAAGACTCAGCTCCGTATAACACACCTACTTTCAATCATAAAAGAACACAAGTGAAAAACTTTCACGACATCCAGCCCTGATTCTTAACTTTTCCTTTCCTTTACTAACACGTAGCGTGGGATTTAGCGCCAGAAGCTCATAGGGATTCTATGAGCGTTGGAGCAGTTACTGCTGCTGCCGGCGCTAAAACCCAAGCTACGCATAAGTAAAGGAGGGGGGTTCAATTCCTCAAACATCATGAAATCTGATGTCATCCTGAAAGCATTGGAGCAGTGAATAGATAAAAAAGATTGGCTTAAGGTCCTTCATGGGAACAACATGCATTTCTGCAAGGGGGGTTGACTGTATGCATATATTCCGGTTAAAATAAAGGAATAATGAAGCAGGAGAAAAGTAGTTAAGGACCGATTTGGATCAATAGATCTGTGAGGGGTTTTAGTGCCAAATTGTCTTAAGATACTGCAGGGCATGGCTGACATTTACTGGCAGAACTGGCCGGTAGGATTCAGCACTAGAATAGGATGGTTTCGTGCAAGTCAGGATTATAGTAAAGTTTCAAGTTTTTATTAAAATTTGATCTAAGTGAGATGCAGATAAAATATAATGGGGAAAACAAATAAAAATAAAAACGCCAATAACAATCCAATTAAAAAGGAGCATAAAACAAGTTGAGCAAATGGCATAACAAATATTTAACATATAGAACAAGACTAACACGAGACAAAAGGCAGATGGGGAGGAAATACAATTCGCATAGGAAAGAAAACAGTTAAGGAGAGAATGTAACAAAGGGGAACGCGGAATTCTGTTTCTTTTGAAAGATTGACAGGAGGGAATTAGAGGAGGAATTAAATGTTTCAAGTTTCAAGTTTATATGATCGCAAAATCATAATCCAATGCGATTTACAAATAACGATAAAATCGGGGTAAAAAAAAAAAAAAAAGACATTGATTAAACCAGACAATTAATACAACTTTGACCAACCAAACACAACAGGGAAAAAAAAAAGGATTAAACACAATTTATAAACAAAATAAAAAGGGCATAGGTAATGGAACAATAGGATGGGAAAAGGTTACCCGCTCAATTTTCACTTAACAGCATTATTAATCCACTAAAGAGTATCCTAATTATGAAGAATTCAAATAACTCAGTTAAAGGCGTCCTTAAAAAGCCAGCTTTTCAGGAGACCTTTGAACTTACCAAGTAATTTTTCTTCCCTAATATTGATTGGGAGCGAATTCCAAATTTGAGGGGCCGTGACAGAAAAGATCGTGTCCCTCCTTGAATAAATGTGTCTTAGTGGAGGGATTAAGAGGAGAGATTTTTCTTCAGATCTTAAAGATTTTGAGGGGATATAAGGGATTAAAAGCCTTTCTAAGAATGCAGGAGCTTTGTTCATTAAAGTTTTGGGTGTAAGGAATGCTATTTTATATATAATTCTATGATTTACAGGTAACCAATGCAATTTCTGGTCCAAAATGACCCCGAGTATCTTTACCTAAAGGAAAAGCATTGGTTACCTGTAAATCATAGAATTACATATAAAAATAGCATTACTTACACCCAAAACTTTAATGAACAAAGCTCCTGTATTCTTAGAAAGGCTTTTAATCCCTTATATCCCCACAAAATCTTTAAGATCTGAAGAAAAATCTCTCCTCTTAGTCCCTTCACTAAGATACATCCTTAAATAAATGGCTCTTAAGAAGGCCTTAAAACGGTCTAGATTATTCTCTTCTCTTACAGGAGCTGGAAGAGTATTCCAAAGTTGCAGGGCAACTACTGAGAAAGCAACATAACGAGAAAGTAGCTTAATGCCGTGCCGTTTAAGTTTCTAAATATCTTAACTTGTTCTCACACCCAGAGTGATGCACTACTATCAACATCTCTTGACCTTTCATTTCGTCATCGACGAGATCAACCAAAATACAGAGATATTACCCAATATTACCCTGGGCTTCCAAATCTACGACTCCTGTTCTGATATATATTTTTCGTTGTGTGGCGTTATGAGCATATTGTCAGGACCCAAGAAACCGGTTCCGGGCTATGCATGTCATCAACAGGGTCATTTGGCAGGTTTCATTGGAAGCTTTTCTTCAAAGATATCACATTCAATTGCCAGACTTACAGGGATCTATAGATACCCGCAGGTACTGAAGGAACCCATCTCAGTATGTAATCTCTAGAAATTGGATGCATTTTATATTCAGTGTCCTTTCAATATTTTTGTTGTTTATATTAATTCTGGTAGCTGCAATATTTTGTGCCTCTATATAAAGAGAATGATAACAAGAGAAATTTGAGGGTTTTTTTCTTTGTGAGATTTCATTAGATTGTCTGATTGATTCAATGGAAAAATTCAGTAGAGTGGAAACTTATTGAAACAATTGTTGACATCTAAAAACAGATCAAATCCTTTGACTTCTTTCATCCTAGATCAGTTATGGATTCACAGAAACATCTCTGAATGACCAAGTTGAGTTCCCATTCTTTTATCGCACCTTTCCTAATGATTATTCTGATTACTATGGTATGATTCAGCTTCTTAAAGTCTTTGGATGGAGCTGGGTGGGGATTCTCACCTCATACGACGAGAATGATGTGCAGCTCAGTGAAGACCTGAAGAGGGAGATTATCAGGAGTGGGACCTGTGTAGATTTCGTGGAGTCGCTTCCTTCTGACAATTTATCTCCGGCGAGCCTAAATTTAAGACTGGCACAGATTTCCGCGAAGATCAATAACTCAACGGCCAATGTGATTATTATCCACACCACCACCGTTTACACGATCTATGCACTGTGCACCAATGACCTTAAAATTATGGATGACAAAATATTGATATTCACTGCGAAGTCGTCTTCCGTTCAGAGTGTATCCAATGAAATTGTGCCTTCACATTGTACTATATTCAACGGTTCCCTAATGATTACCATCCCAAAGGGAGAAATTCCAGGTTTCAAACATTTCCGCCAAACTGTGGACCCCTCTAAATTCCAGGAGACATCACTTCAGGGTGAGTTTCCCTTTAGCCTAAATGTTGGGATGTGAATAAATGCACAGGCGAGGAGACACTGTATAACTTTTCTGTTTCAGATTATGATGTGGACCATTTTCCGTTCACTTACAGTCTTTACAACATGGTCTATGCCCTGGCTCATGCTTTAAACAACTTGTACATTGCCAAGTCTCAACTTGGGGAGAGTCTTAAAATGGAATTTCAGCCATGGCAGGTAAACCTTCCGGGTTTACTTTATCTAGCTAAAGTAATTTTTTCTCCTTACAGTAGAATAGTTACTAACATTGCAGATTATTGATTTATATAATGTAAATAAGTATTAATTAATCTAAATCCCTATGGAGAACTGTTAACTATTTAGCTTGGCTATAAATGAGGAACAAAAAAAAAAAGAAAATCTTTCTACATATTGAAGAAGGGACAAAAATGCAGGGATCCTTTTACTAAGGCGTACTAATCGATTTAGCGCATGAAATCGGTTAACACACCTCAGTAAAAGCACCCCTCAGTGATGAAATAGCAAATGACCAAAGGCAATATGGGAGAAATGGCCTGGAGCTATATTTTTGTTTACTTACTCTACATTGGTGTTCAAGAGCCATTGGAAGGGGGATGGGGGGGGGTGGTTTGGAGAGAAGTACGGAGCTGGGGAAACATTAAGGCGCAAATGCACAAAACTCACTGTGCGTTTAACGATCATCGCTAAACTGGTTTTAAGCGGTTTAGTGTCGAAGCTGGGTCCTTTTATCAAGGCGTGGTGGGGGGGTTTAACGTGCAGAATACCGCGCGCTAAACCACCTGCCGCGCTAGTCGCTAACGCCTCCATTGACCAGGCGTTAGTTTTTTTTGCTTGCCGCGGGGTTTAGCGCGTGATGAAATGTCCGACGCGCTAACCCCGCTAGCGCGGCTTGATAAAAGGACCTCGAAGTATCTGTTGATGCCTAAAATGTCAACTTGTGGTCTTTTCCATGGTTTGTAGCAGCCTCCGATAATTCGTATGTAAATACATTACAACGAGCTCATTAGTATTAAAATAAGCACTCCGATCGATGCCCACATGATGCCCAAAATGAAGTGCCAATATTTAATGCTCTGAAATCTCTGACAGGTCTGGAGGTGCCGGTAGTGTTTAAAAAAAAGCCAGCCTTTTCTTTTTTTTTTTTTTTTTAATGGGCACAGATATGTGCATGTGTTACACATGCTCAATATCTGGTCCCATTAAAAAAAAAAGTCATGCTGACCCTGTCCTCCAGTGACAGCCCCCCCCAAACTTAAAAAAAGTATCAGCAGGAGCGAAGGCTACCCAACCCCACCATGAAGAATGCAGGAAGGATGTCCACTTCCTCCTGTCTTTGTAACCCGGAAACCCCCATCTCACAATCTCACCCCCCTGTAACAACAGTAGGGATGTCCACTCCCTCCTGCTGGCAGGCTTACGTCTTCAAAATGGTGGGCCCTCCCATCCTGAGATACACTGGGAGGGGCCTAAGGTTTTGATTGGCCCAGGCACCTAAGACTACTCCCATAGGAATGGCCTTTGGTATCTGAACCTGTCAGAGTCTTAGACCCCCTCCCAATGTTACTGACCAGATTCACTGTATAATAACATGCTCACACTAATTATAGGCCAGAAAAATATTCCACCTTATCAAACTCTAGAAATGTAGACAGGCCCCTCCTCAACCATAGAAATAGGATAACAATTTGAAAGGAAGAGCAAGAGTCAATGAGCATCAGTCACTCAAAAAAAACTTATCTGTGAAAGGATTCCATCCACAAGCTGTAACAAAATCCTTGCTCAGCCATCCCAACAGAGATATCTTGTTTCGCCTAGTCACCATAATGGATTAACATAGTAACATAATAGATGACGGCAGATGGTCCATCCAGTCTGCTCAACCTGATTCAATTTAAATTTTTAAATTTTTTTCTTTTTAGCTATTTCTGGGCAAAAATTCAAAGCTCTATCCGGTACTGTGCTTGGGTTCCAACTGCCGAAGTCTCCATCAAAGCTCACTCCAGCCCATCTACACCCTCCTAGCCATTGAAGCCCTCCCTAGCCCATCCTCAACCAAAAGGTCATATGCAGACACATACCATGCAAGTCTGCCCAGTACTGGCCTTAGTTCAATATTTACTATTATTTTCTGATTCTAGATCCTCTGTGTTCATCCCATGCTTCTTTGAACTCCGTCACCGTTTTCCTCTCCACCACCTGTCTTGGGAGCACATTCCAGGCATCCACCACCTTCTCCGTAAAGTAAAATTTCCTAATATTGCACTTGAATCTACCACTTCTCAACCTCAAATTATGTCCTCTGGTTTTACTATTTTCCTTTCTCTGGAAAAGATTTTGTTCTACGTTAATACCCTTCAAGTATTTGAATGTCTGAATCATATCTCCCCTATCCCTCCTTTCCTCTGGGATATACATATTCAGGGCTTCCAGTCTCTCCTTATACGCCTTCTGGCTCAAACCTCCTATCATTTTTGGACCACTTCAAGTCTTCTTACGTCCTTTGTCAGATACGGTCTCCAAAACTGAACATGATACTCTAAGTGGGGCCTCACCAATGACCTGTATAGGGCCATCAACAACTTCCTTCTACTGGCTACGCCTCTCTTTATATAGCCCAGCATCCTTCTGGCAGCAGCCACTGCCTTGTCACATTGTTTTATCGCCTTTAGATCTTCGGACACTATCACCCCAAGGTCCCTCTCCCCATCCGTGCATATCAGCCTCTCACCTCCCAGCATATACGGTTCCTTCCGATTATTAATCCCCAAATGCATTACTCTGCATTTCTTTGCATTGAATTTTAGTTGCCAGACATTAGACCATTCCTTTAACTTTTGCAGATCCTTTTTCAAATTTTCCACTCCCTCTTTGGTGTCTATTCTGTTACAAATCTTGGTATCATCCGCAAAAAGGCAAACTTTTCCTTCTAACCCTTCAGCAATGTCACTCATAAACATATTGAACAGGATCGGCACCAGCACCAAACCATGAGGGACTCCACTACTCAACTTTCCTTCCTCCGAGCGACTTCCATTAACCATCACCCTCTGGCGTCTGTTCGACAGCCAGTTTCTAACCCAGTTTACCACTTTGGATCTTAACTTCAGCCCTTCAAGTTTGTTTCTAGAGCCTCCTATGAGGAACCGTATCAAAGGCTTTGCTGAAATCTAAGTAAATTACATCTAGTTTATGTCCTCAATCCAGTTCTCTGGTCACCCAATCAAAAAATTACCGGCCTGTAGTTTCCCGTTTCATCTCTGTGACCACTTTTGTGAATAGAGACCACATCCGCTCTACTCCAATCTCCAGGAACAACTCCCTTCTCCAGAGATTTGTTGAATACGTCTTTAATAGGACCTGCCAGAACCTCTCTGAGCTCCCTCAGTATCCTGGGATGGATCCTGTCCGGTCCCATCACTTTGTCCACCTTTTGTTTTTCAAGTTGTTCATAAACACTTTCCACCGTGAACAGCGCAGAATGTACTCCATTTGCTTGTGTTACTTTGCCCGAAAATCTCAGTCTTTCTCCAGGATTTTCTTCCATGAACATAGAACAAAAGTATTTGTTTAGCACGTTTGCTTTTTCCTCATCACTCTCCACATATCGGTTCCCAGCATCTTTTAGTTTAGCAATTCCATTTTTCATCTTCCTCCTTTCACTAATATATCTGAAAAAAATTATGTCTCCTATTTTACATTTTTAGCTATTTGTTCTTCCGCCTGTGGTTTCGCAAGACGTATCTCTCTCTTGGCTTCTTTCAGTTTCTCCCAGTAGTCCTTTCTGCATTCCTCTTCATGGGGTTTTTTATATTTCAGGAACGCCAACTCTTTTGCCTTTATTTTTCCCGCCACTAGTTTGGAGAACCATATCAGTTTCCTTTTTCTCTTCTTTTTATTTATTTTCTTCACATAAAGGTCCATAGCCATTTTTATCGCTCCTTTCAGCTTAGACCACTGTCTTTCCACTTCTCTTATGTCCTCCCATCCTAACAGTTCTTTCTTCAGGTACTCTTCCATTTTATTAATGTCCGTACGTTTGAAATCCAGGACTTTAAGTATCGTGCGGCCGCTCTCCACTGTAGCCGCTATATCAAACCAAACCTCTTGATGATCGCTACTTCCCAGGTGAGCACCCACTCGAACATTAGAGATACTCTCTCCATTTGTAAGGACCAGATCCAATATCGCTTTTTCCCTTGTGGAGTCCATCACCATTTGTCTGAGTAGAGCTTCTTGAAAGGCATCCACAATCTCCCTACTTCTTTCCGATTTCGCAGACGGAACATTCCAGTCCGCATCCGGCAGGTTGAAATCTCCCAACAGCAGCACCTCCTCTTTCCTTCCAAACTTCTGGATATTCACAATCAGATCCTTATCAAGTTGCTGCGATTGAGTCGGAGGTCTGTAGACTACACCCACGTAGATAGAAGTTCCATCTTCTCTTTTCAGAACGATCCATATCGCTTCTTCCTCTCCCCAGGTCCCTTGCATTTCAGTCGCTTGGATATCGATCATTACACAGAGAACTACTCTTCTGCCTTTTTGACCATCTCTGTCCTTCCTAAAAAGATTATATCCCAGTATATTTGCATCCCATCCATGGGATTCACTGAACCATGGTCTCTGTGATAGCGATAATATCCAGATTTGCCTCTAACATCAGGGCTTGCAGATCATGAACTTTGTTGCTGACTGGGCAAGCTAAATCACGCACAGTTAGACCTGTTTTAAAAGCAAGTAAGGTGAGCTACAAACTGTCTTTTCACCCACTAGCGATCTGGTTGTGTTAGACATTGGAGAGCTAGAACTGAGCATCTGTCTCAATAATTGCAGAGTAACTGAGCGCTGTATTGACTGTCAGTGTCTCAACCTGCACCTAACCAGCCCCACTCCTCTGCTTGACCCCTCTCTCTCAGTCCATATCCATATCTGACAGACCTCCTCCAGCCCCACCCATCCCTCCTGTCTCTCAACCACCCTTTCACTCTGACTGACTCACCTTGCTCTATATCAGCACCCTATTTTGGCCACCATATATAGAATCTGGAAGATATTGATTTAACCTAGAAGTTAAAATACAAGGAAAGTCTGAGACTTGCACAATGATTAGCAATAAAATAGCAGCAGTTCAAATTGGCAATGTGGGCATGTCAGAATGATTAATGTTCTAGATCAGTGGTTCCCAACCCTATCCTGGAGGACCACCAGCCAGTCAGGTTTTCAGGATAGCCCTAATGAATATGCATGGAGCAGATTTACATGCCTGTCACCTCCATTATATGCAAATCTCTCTCATGCATATTCATTAGGGCTATTCCTAAAAAACCTGACTGGCTGGTGGTCCTTCAGGACAGGGTTGGGAACCACTGTTCTAGGTTATACAAGTATCTTGGACACAAAAATCCCCCAAAGGGGTGGAGTTAACACAGGTATGAATCTTAACACAGGACAACATATCAAGAACCTAAATCCCCAAAATAAAAGAAACAAGAAAACCAAAAATGAACCATTGTTTATAATTCCAGCTCAACAAATACATTAAGAAAGTTCACTTTAAAAGCCCAGATGGACATGAGATCTTCTTTGATGATAATGGACGTGCTCCAGCCTACTATGAAATTGCGCAATTTTTTATATTCCCTGATGAAACTTCTACCAGGATCCATGTTGGAAGTGTTGACCCCTCAGCTCCCAAAGACAAGCGATTCATTGTGAACCAAACTGCCATCACATGGAAAACTCCTTCTAACCAGGCCTGATACTATTTATTCTGTTCATAGTAGATTTTATTTGTGAGGAAAAAGAACATTTTACAAAAAGCGAGGGAAGAGTAGGATTTGCTAAAGATTGCAATTACATTTTCTAAATAATTATAGGTGGAAAATATATGTATGGCAGGGAAAAACCTCAGATCCTCAGTCTGTACCCATGCTTGAAAATTTACCAACTTGTTCAGCTGGATTAAAAAACATCTTCCACAAAACCAAACATACCCAGTGGAAAACAGTGCACCGATATTCTATTTTATTGTTACATAAAAATAGCCATACTGGGTCAGACCAGTGGTTCATCTAGCCCAGTGGCTAATCCAAACAGCAGCAACATTCCAGAGCTGAGATGGTGACGTCATAATGCCTCATTCCACCAATGCCTAAGAACCAGCCTCATCAGTGACTTCACAATGGCTTGATTGTCCTATACTAGGCTCACATAAGAACATAAGAAAAGCCATACAAGACAGACCAATGGTCCATCTAGGCCAGTATCTTGTTTCCACAGTGGCTAATACAGGTCATAAGTACTTGACAAAAACCCAAATAGTAGCAATATACCATGATAGCGATTGCAAGGCAAGCTGTGGCTTCCCCCATGTCTGTCTCAATAACAGATTTTGTCTTGTTCTCTAGAAATGTGTCCAAACTTTTTTTTTTCAAAAACAGATGAAAGAGATGCTGTGATTGTACAAGATTTGAACGATTACATTCAGGTGATGCTAATGCTTATTAAAAACTTACAGTTGCTGTGTTTGATATATTATCTAATCTAATCTAAATCTAATCTAAACCTTAGGTTTGTATACTGCATCATCTCTACATTTGTAAAGCTCGACACGGTTAACAAGAGTTAGGGTAGAAAGAAACTCCAGTGGAGAGAAGAGGCAAAATGAAGAGAAAATTTAGAGGACTAGAATAACCAGAGAGGGAGGAGGAGTTACATTTTTGAGAATAACCAGGTTTTCAGATGTTTACGGAAGAGTTGGAGGGAGCTCAGATTCCTAAGAGGGGAGGTAAGGTTGTTCCAGAGCTGAGTGATTCTGAAAGGGAGGGAAGAACTTAGTTACACAATTTGGTAGGATATAACACAACATAATATTGGGCGGAATGTCTCAGTGTATTGTCTATGATGACACCCAGATCTTTTTCTTGGGCACTTACCACTAAGGTGAACCCTAGCATCTGGTAACTATGGTTTGGATTACTCTTTCCAATGTGCATCACTTTGCATTTATCCACATTAAATTTCATCTGCCATTTGGATGCCAAGTCTTCCAATTTCCTAAGGTCTTCCTGCAATTTTTTACAGTCCGTATGCAAATTTAATCATCTCACTTGTCATTCCACTTCCCATTATTCACCTATCTCCACCGAGAAAAATGACCATTTAGCCCCACACTCTTTTCTATGCTCAATAACCAATTCCTAATCCACAACAGAACATTGCATCCTATCCCATGACACTTAAATTTTCTCAGGAGCCTCTCGTGAGGTACTTTGTTAAATATTTTCTGAAAATCTAGATACAGTACGTCAACTGGTTCACCTTTATCCACATGTTTATTCATGCCTTCAGAAATGCAATAAATTGGTGGGACAAGACCTTCCTTGGCTGAACCCATGCTGACTCTGTCCCATTAAACCATATTTGTCTATGTATTCCATAATTTTTTTTTTTTATAATGGTTTCATCTATTTTTCCCAGCACTGAAGTCAGGCTCACTGGTTTGTAATTTCTCAGATCACTCCTGGAATCCTTTATAAAAATTGGTGTAACATTAGCCCCCTTCAATCTCCAAGTACTTGCAGATGATTTTAGCAACACTAACAGCAGATCAGCAATTTCAAGTTTGTGTTGTTTCAGTGCCCTGGGAAGTATACCATCCAGTTCAGGGGATTTATCACTCTTATCTTGTCAATTTGGCTCGGTACGTCTTTCAAGTTCACTGAAATTTCTTTCAGTTCCTTCATATCATCATCCTTGAAAACCATTTCCAGTTTAGGTAGATCTCTTATCCGAGTATTCTTCTTTAAAGACCAAAGTAAAGAATTCATTGTCTCTCCACTATGACATTATCCTCTCTAAGTGCCCCTTTTGGCTTAGCCTCCTTCACTTTACATTTTAACCTTGCTGGCTGGCTACCGTTTGTTCTTCTTTCCACTTTTATTAATACGTAGAATACATTTGGTCTGGGCTTCCACCTTGTTATTTTGAAATAACGTCCATGCCTGATTTAAAGTCCTAACTTTAGCCCCACTGATTCTTTTATCTTCTTGTAACCAGCAAAGGTGGGTGATGTTCTGTAAAAATGTTGCTAGAACCCAGAGAATGTAACATTTACCCATGGTTAAAAATAAAATTCTGCAAGTTAAATACCAATATATTTTAATAGTATTATGATATTAAATTTTAGCACTGCTCAATTCTTTAGTATTTTAAAAATAAAGGTTTTTCAGTTTATTATTAATTTAAAATTGAAATGGGAATGCGCAGCAGTTTCTGAGTCTATGTAAGAAGCCCTCTGATTGGCTGCACAAGTCAGTCGGGAACCTTGGCTGCAAGATTTCAGTTGAGAGAAAGCAACTGAAGACTTGAAGAGAGAAGACGCTGATACTGAGTGCTCTGTGTGTGTGAGAGAAAAATATTTGTGGAAAAGTGAGATATTTGAAAGAGAAAATGTAAAATTGATGAATGTGAGAGATGAAAGCTTTGCAATATTGATTTAATATTTTCCAACTGAATTTGTGGAAGAATTTTTATATTCAGTAGTTGTGAAGGTAATCCCTGACAGGAAACTGCAGAAAGGTTAAAGAATATTTTACTCACTATTGAAGATAGAGCTGGCTGCTATTAAAATAAAATACATTTTTATGAAGGAAATTGTTATTTTTTAAAATAAATTTTGGATTAGCAGGTTCATTGTTTTCTTTTCATTTTAGAACTGATGATCCTTCAAAATGCTAGCCATCGTCAGGTGAGACTTTTGTCTAACACTGGCTTTTACTAAACTGTGGTTGAGCTCCTTACTAGAGAATGACATGGTGACAAAATTCATCACTGTTCCTGCCCCCACGGATAACCATGGGAAACAATCCTGTGTCATTCCTTAGTGTCTATCTCAACCTCAGTCCTTTTATCCCAACATTCTTCAGTGCAAGGCTTGAGGGTCAGTGGCTGGGCCCATTCACAGTCTGATTCTTATGTGAGCCAGGTATAGGACAATGAAGCCATTGTGACATCACTGATGAGGTTGGCTCTTAGGCACTGGTGGAATGAGGCATTATGACAGCACAATCTCAGCTCTGGAATGTTGCTACTCTTTGGGTTTCTACCAGGTACTTGTAATCTGGGTTGGCCACTGCTGGAAACAGGGCTTGATGGACCTTCAATCTGTCAATGCTTATGGTCTTATGTTCTAAGCATCCCATGTCACTCTTTAGTGTCTATCTCAACCTCAGTTCTTCACCAGTATTCTTCAATGCAAGGCTTGAGGGTCAGTGGTTGGGTTCATTCATACTCTGATTCTTATGTGAGCCAAGTATAAGATAATGAAGCCATTGTGACATCAATGATAAACTTGGCTTTTATTGGTGTAATGAGACATTATGACATCACAATATCTGCTCTGGATACCAGAGACTGTCATTCTCTAGTGTCTATCTCAACCTCAGTCCTTCTACACCAGCATTCTTCAGTGCATGTTGCCCTCCCCTCCACCATATGCATGATTTATCCCTCTCACCCCTTTCTTCCTCTTTGTTGCATCTCCCTTCCTGTTCTGCATGTCCAACAATTCTTCCTTTCTCCACTCTCCCTCTATGTGCAGCAACTTTTCATCCCTCCCTCCTAGCCCCCTGTGCAGCACCTCCAGACTCAACCAACCTCCTCACCATGAAATTTGACATACCTTCAGGCCTCCTACAGCAGCCACTGCGGTGGCAGTGGCTGGCCATTAGAAGGAGTACAAAGCAGGCTGTTTGCAACCTGCTCCACCAGGGCTTCTCTTTGCTACGTCACCAGTGATATATTAGTGACACAGCAGAGGAAAGGCCCTAGCGTGGCTGGCCAGAAGAAGTTTGTTCAGAGCGCTGCCTCCAACAGCCGTCCACCGCCACCGCTGCTGTTGGTTTAGGAGGAATGTCCGGAAGTATGTTAGCTCTCTCATTGTTGGCAACCTTAACTCGCTGTTCTGCCAGCATCATGCCTTCCTCTCTGCTGGTCCCGCCTACTTCCTGGTTCCGAGAAGGCAGGATCTGGCAGAGAGGAAGGCCTGATGCCGGCAGAGCATTGAAGTTACTGGACTATGATGCCGATGCTGATCTCAGGGGCACTCCCTTATGGTGTGCGCCCGGGGTGGACTGCCTCCCCCCCATTCCCTCCTTGGTATGCCACTGAGAGAAAGACAACTTCAGAAGGGGGAAAATAGCTATATTTCTCTTTCTTCCTTCCTCAGGTTCTCCAATCTGTGTGCTCTAAGAGCTGTGTTCCTGGATACAGGAAAATTCTTGATCAAAATAAGCTGGTCTGCTGCTTTGACTGTGTCGTTTGCTCTGAAGGGGAGTATTCTAATACAACAGGTAAAGAAAAGACATAATGGTGTGTTATACAGTAAAAAGTGGAATGTATATAGTCATCAGCTTAATATGAACAGAGATATACAGCTGCTCGTATTGCAAAGACAGGAACTACATCGCATAAATGTAGCAAGATTTTAAATACTTCCAGACATCCTATATTATTTTTAATGATTCAAAACTCTTCACAGTTCTGGCTAAGACCAAATAGATTGTGATAAAAATGATCATATCTATAGGGGAATAAATACAGACAATTAAAAAAATGTCCCACCCTCGCAAGAGATTTGTAGAGCCGGCCAGTGACCTGAATGCTCTGCGCTGCTTTGACGCTCATAGGAACTTTATGACTGTCGGCAGCAGCGCAGAAAATTCATGGTTTTGTTAAAAAAAGGGGGGAGGGTTTTTAAAATCTTTTCAGTCAAGCCATTTTGTTCCTATCTAATATAATAAAACGATAATCCGCGCATGCGCACTTCCTCTGCGTGCATCCGTTTTCCGTGAGCTGTAGCGACCCGCAGGTAGCAGTGCGCATGTGCGGCTTAGGGTTCAGTTTTTCGGTCTGCCCTGCTCCCTGCTGCTCCTTGCCCTATTGTATTTTGTAGTTGAAAGAAGCAGCGGTGGCTCCTCTCACGATCCCCGCCTGCGTCGGACTTCCGACGCAGGTGGGGATCATGAGAGGAGACACCGCCGCATCTTTCAACTAAAAAAAAAATACGGCAAGGCGAGCAGGAAGCAGGCCAGACCAGACTGAAGCTCAGAATTGAACTGCCAGTTGGCTGGCTCCCTTGACAGAGTTATTTTTTCTGTTTAACCCTTTCAGGACCATAAGGATCGTAGGCCAATTTTTGTGGTTTTGACGACATTTTTATGGTAAAAAGGGCTTGCAGATGCCAAAAAATTGATTTTTTTGTGAAATATCATTATTTTTTTTTAAAAAAAATCACACTTCTGGCTTATGGACAGTGTGGCAAGTGAATCTTCTCGTCAATCTGGCAACGACGCTAATGAATGAATGTCGGAACCAGTTTGTTTACATAAAGGCAGTATCATGTGGAATCCGTACATATCAAATTTAGAACTGTAGACTATCCCAATCAAAATTTATAGGATTTTAAAGTTATGGGACAAATATGTCCCTTGGTCCTGAAAGGGTTAAAGATACCGCCGTGACTCTGTCACCAGCCACATCTGGCTAAACACTAACATGCTGCTACTCACCCCCCCCCTCCCCGGCCGACCCTACCCGGCACAACTGAAACCCCCGTTGACCTTCCCACCGCTACAAGGCTGACAAACCCGGCAGGAGCAGCAGCATCCCAGGCACACTAAACGCTGCTTCGGGTCTTCTACTGGCCTAATTTCCTCTGCCGCGTCCCTGATGACGTCATCAGGGACGCGGCAGAGGAAATTAGGCCAGTAGAAGATCCGAAGTAGCGTTTAGTGGAGGCAAAGAATGACAGACAGACAGCAGGAGGGAGGGACACAGACAGAAAAAGGGAGCCAAGGAGAGAGAGAGAGAGAGAGAGAGAGACAGACAGCGGGAGAGAGAGAGAGACAGAAAGAAAGAAAGAAAGACAGACAGACATATATTCTAGCACCCGTTAATGTAATGGGCTTAAAGACTAGTTCCTATTATATTACCTATTTATTTCACATCCATTAACAATCTCCCTTCCGCGTCTAATCACAAATCCAATGAGGCACCAACTGCCCCCCCAACCTTTACCCCCAAAGCTGATTTAGGTCCCTGTGGCCTTCCCAGATGGTTCATGTAGAGTGTCAGCCAGACATGTCTATGTAAGCTTCTTTTTCTTCAAAACTGATATGGAAATGTTTACAAAATAATTCATAAGATATGTTATATTTCATAGATGCAGAGAATTGCATGAAGTGCCCAGAAGATCAGTGGCCCAATGAGAAGAAGGATGGATGTCTCCCGAGAATCATTGAGTTTCTGTCCTACGACGATTCCTTGGGCATAGCCTTGTCTTCCATTTCTATTTTCTTAATCATCATTAATGCTCTAGTGCTAGGAATCTTTATTAAATATCGGGACACACCTGTGGTAAAAGCCAATAACCGGAATCTCAGCTACATCCTCCTTATTTCCCTTAAGATGTCTTTCCTATGCTCCTTTGTATTCATTAATTCTCCTGGGTCGGTAACCTGTCTTCTCAGGCAAACTGCTTTCGCAATCATTTTTACTGTTGCTGTTTCTTCTGTGTTGGCGAAAACGATTACAGTTGCCGTCGCCTTCAATGCTGCCAAGCCTAGCAGCAAGTTAAGAAAATGGGTTGGGACACGAGTCTCCAGCTATCTAGTCCTTCTCTGCTCCTCAGGTGAATTTGTGATATGCATTGTATGGTTGTTCATCTCCCCTCCGTACCCTGAATATGATACACAGTCTGAAATTGGGAAGATGATACTACAGTGTAATGAGGGGTCCACCATCGCATTTTACAGTGTGATTGGGTATATAGGTTTTTTGGCTATTCTAAGTTTTGTTGTGGCTTTCCTGGTGAGGAAGTTGCCTGACAGTTTCAATGAGGCCCAGTTTATCACTTTCAGCATGCTGGTGTTCTGTAGTGTCTGGGTGTCCTTCATCCCGGCCTACCTGAGCACCAAAGGCAAATACATGGTGGCTGTGGAAATTTTTGCCATTCTTTCCTCCAGTGCTGGTCTGCTGGGCTGTATATTCATCCCCAAGTGCTACATTATTCTGCTTAGGCCTGACCTGAACACAAGGGGGCATGTAATTGGAAAACAATATCCTAAAATTGCATAAGAAAATGTTTCTTCCATGTGACTTCAGGAAAGATGAATTTTAAAATCTGAATGCCTTCGTTATAATTTTCAAAGGATGGTGCTATTTACTGGCTGTTCTCTTAGGCTTCCGCTGCTGACGTCATGATTGTTGCAGGTATCCGGGTCTTGCCACATCTGTGTAGAAAGAACTGATGTTTAAGTCATCACGATGTGGCTTTCTTCAGGGTACGCTTAGGTCTACAGTGTGTTTATATATATATATATATATATATATAGTGGGTTCCAGACTTCCCTATTCTCAATCAGGTCAGTGAACCCACTATATATAACTAACTGCAAACTGGAAACTGCAAACCTCAGCATACCCTGAAGAAAGGTCCAACATGATGGCTGAAACGTCGGTTCTTTCTACACAGACACGACAAGACCCGGAAACCTGCTTCTTTATCCATACATTTTCATCAGGCTCAAAATATTCTAACTGGCCCAATAAAATCTGCAAGTAAGGAGGAATAAGGATAAAATGAGTGCGGCATCCGAGAATTATCACTCTTGAGATATGTTTAGTTTAGAAATCATCCAGAATTATCGTTTAGTAACAGGAGCATCTCAATTGCAACCAGAGGATGGTCTCGTCTTATAGATGTTATAGGTTCAGAAGTGGGCATGAGTTACTGATGTAGTTAGGGGGGAGGAGGGGTGGTCTGCCCATGTACTGTCGCCCGTCCTCTTCTCTGCCCCTGCTCTTACCCCGCACCCCCCCCCCACCATGCATGAGCTCCTTCCCTTCCATTGTACCTCTTTAATGGTTCCGGCATGAGCAGTATCCCCAACCTGCTGCTCAAGCCAGTTTCGGCTCTTCCTATGATGTCATTTCCCGGACCCACGCCTATGAAATGACATCAGATGAAGAGTCAAAGCTGGCGCGAGCAGCAGGTTGGGGTTGATGCTCGCGCCAGGAACATTAAAGAGTACATGGTAAGGGACGTGTGTGCGTGCAGTAGGAGAGGGTGGTGAAGGAACGGACGGGGTGGGAGAGTGGAGAAGAGGGTGGGGGAGGGGCGCCTCTCACAATCACTACACTACTGGCAAGGGTTCTTGTATCCCCTTTCTTAGTGACTCTCTTACCTTGAAGGAATGCCATCCCTTGCTCTACTAGACCCACAAGGGGAGTCTCTTGCTAGGTTTCCCCAAACATTTCCTTACCTGTCTATCACACTGGGAATTGTATCGAACATGTTTATGTTCTTATGTTCTTATGTTTTCTCAAGGGGAACAATATGGTGAGAACATGTTTCCTGCAGTGGTTGCTTGAATTTGAAGAGTACAGTAAATCGTTGGTTTGCGAGCATAATTCATTTCAAAACCATGCTTGTAATCCAAAACACTCGTATATCAAATCAAGTTTCCCCTTAAGAAATAATGGATACTTTAGTACAGACTACTGTATGCACTCGTATTGCAAGACTTCGCTCGTTTAGAACAGTCCCTACACTCCCACAGTGTCAGAGAGAGAAGAACCATCGGCTCAGTTGTGATGATGTGACGTGTGTATACTCTATGCACTCATATTGCAAGACCTTGCTTGTTTATCAAGTTAAAATTGAATAAAATGTTTTGCTTGTCTTGCAAAACACTTGCAAACTAAGTTACTTGCAATCCAAGGTTATACTGTACAGTATATGTGAGGTACAGATAAGGATTATGTATAATATTACTTCTGCTGATGTTTCTTGACATTTCACTCTAATTTTGTTGACTATTTTTACCGTTCATGTTATTGTTAATTATAATTATGCATGCATTCTTTGAATTCCACCCAGAATTGTAAATTGTAAGGATTAAAAATATTTTACAGAAATGATTAAACCAAGAAATAAGTAAATAAATGACTGGTATCCGATCTAATGTTTGGTAAGAACTTGCATTCCTTGTTGGACAAGGACAAATACTAAGAGAAGATCAATGAAGGAATGCTCAGTTTATAAATCTTTAAAAGCACCAAATGGACACAAGGTTGATTTAAACCCATTCCTTATTCATTCCACTCATTTTCAGGAGCAAACATGACTGTGTGAATTGGGGAAAATAGACACAATCTGGTCAATATTCAGTTCACAGTGCTCAGCATTTTTAAAATGTTGACTGGTATGGCTAGATTTAGCTCCAGATATTCAATGCCAAGCCATGTCCAGGCTCTGGCATTGAATAACTGAGGCAAAATTGTCCTGTGCCTGTCTTATGCAGTTTCCTCAGCTGTGTCTTGCATAACACACTTAGCTAAATATTGACTGGGATCCACAGGTCCCAACAAGATTCTCCATCCCAAGATTACAATCCCCCCAGCCCTCCCTTCTATTCCCTCGAGCATCAACAACACTCCTAATCCCCCTGACTTCCCTTTCAATCTCAAAACCAGAGCTGTGGAGTCGGAGTCGGTGAAAATGTGCTGACTCCAACCCCGACTCCTAATAGAGTTAAATTGTATGTCATGCAAATATTATAATGCTGAAATTTCTTATTCACAGATAATAAATTGATTAACCCATTTGTTTCAGGATAGGTTTTACTTTTAGAATATATTTTGATATCAAGTCCTTTAATGATTACTAAATGTAATATATTTTATGATATTTATATTAGTGAAAGTGGCACCTATAGAATGACATGAGGACAATTTGTCCTATCCGTACAAGCTCTGTCTCCATCCCTGACCTGCAAACTCCTATATAAATATATTAAGGCATTGGAGTTGAAATGGAGATAGCATAAATAAAGGAGTTGGAATCAGAAGGTTTTGTGTACTCCAGGGCTCTGCTCCAAACATAAAAAACACCTTTCCAGGACTCCTTCAGGCCTACCTGTCCAATACCTGGTAGTCTACTTGCTTCTGCCTGTCACATCTGCCTCTTCAAAATGGCTGCCACAACCTCTAGCATCATCCTTGTAATATTTCACTAATACCTCTAGGCCTCATAGTAGAACAGAGGTGGGAGTGAGAATGCTCCTACTCCAGGCTCACTAAACTACAAAATAAGCTTTGTGTAAATCCTCAGGGAGGGGGTGGGATGTCAGGTTATAGAATTGAGAGTGACATATTGGCGGTGCTTGTTGGAGGGGAAGCTATATGGGAGGTCTGGATAGACAGGGTTGATGGTTATCTGTACAAAGAGTTTCATTTGATTCCCAGTTGACCTTTTCGGTTTATAAGAAACAATATGGTATGGTATGGTATTTGGGGCCTAGATTAAAGGGAATGCCTGTTGGGAGGGATAGGAAGTGTGCATCATTTTGGGCCATGGTTGCACTACTGGATTGCATCTAGCACCAGTACCTGAGGTGATGTTAAGTTGTGACAGTTAGTAAATATCATCAAATCAGCTAGTTGTGGCTGCCAGCCATGTTTTGCTGCTGTAATATCCTGCTCAAATCTCACACCTATCCACAATGATCAACTAGTATGAGGATTGTTACCAAATTGGTTGGTTTTAGTGTGTGCTAGCTATTGGTAAAGGCCCAGGTTAATGTCTACCACAGGGCAAAATACACAGTAGCTATTTAACACAGACTAGTAAACATCCCCCTACATAAAGTCACATGAATTCACGACCCAGTTTTCACTATATACAGTAGGTCTAATGTAGCCAAGAATGGTGAGGATTGATTTAAACCATTCTTTGCAGTACCCAAAGCTTTTAGATGATCAAACAAGATAGTATAACAAATGGTGTCAGACGCTGTAGAGATATCTAGTTATAGCATCGATACCACATACATTGGCACCACCACTTTCTCAGCACAGAGGGTAGAAGTGTTTCCATGCTGTATTCTTTCATGAACCTACACTTATAAGTAAATCTAATATACAATAATAATAATAATAACAGCTTATACCGCAATACCGTGAAGTTCTATGCGGTTTACAATACTGCTCCAGGCAATCTTTAAGCATATGTAAAACAGCCATTCTGACTAATTTCTCAAGGACTGAAAAGTCTGAGATGTGGTAATGATTCACCAAACAAGTGGGATCAAGAGCACTGTTCCCTCTACGCTAGGGGGGGGGGGGGTCCTCCAATTGCAGAAACTCAAATTTTGAAGGCAAAAAGGCGATAATCAATCCTTTCCCAAGATGTCCTGGACAGAACTTAGACAACTGGAGCTAGGCCTATTTTAGAAGCATCTAAATGCCACAAAGGGTACCCAAACTGACCAGATGACCACTGAATGACCCCCCACACTCCCTCAGAGGTCACTGACTCCCCCTCCTACTCCCCAAAGATTTGAATAAGACAGTACATACCTGTCTCTAGAATAGCAGTATCTGGTATAAGGAAGCCTAGCAGAACAGCAAGCAGGTGTGTGGGGTTACCTGGTGGGTGGTGTAGTGAAACATAGAGTAGAGGAAACCAGGCCCATATCCCATTCTAACCACTACATTTATAATGGAAAGTGTGAGGCCACCAAAGCCTTCCAAAACCCCACTATACTGCCATATGACTAGCACCTGGAGTAATAAGGGCTATTGAGGGTGGGCTATAGTGGGTTTTGAGGGGGCCTTGGAGGGCTCACTATATATTATAAGGAGGTAATAGTGAGATGAACATCTGGCACTATTTATGTGAAGTTCACAGCCATGCCCTTTAAGGTGTCCTTTTCAGTCATTGGGACGTTGCTCGCTACTTGTGAGTTGGAAACAGAATCTGGCCCTTGATAGACTGTTGGCCTGTCCAGTCTGTCCACTTTTGTGCCCTTCTGGGCTAGTCTGTTAACAAGGCTGCCAACATACCTCCCGAAGTTGCTGGAGGAGCCCCACCATTTGGCCCAGGACCTGACCTTGGTGCTGCAGCTCCTGCGCCAAGCATCTTTGCATAGCTGAGATGAATGAGACTTCCTACAGGAGCTCCATATGGGGCTCAGGGAGGGGTTGGTCCTGTAAAGGGTGCTGCCACAGCAGCATGGCCTTGGGTGCTGGGCGGTTCCCCCCCAGCCCCCAACGGGAGCGCCAACATTTCTAAGTAAAGTGGGGAGTTCCCCCTCACACGCCCCCTCACCGCGCTTTAAAATACTGTTGAAATCCAGTGCGCTGACATCCAATGCAAGATTGTCTTGCGTGTGATTGTCTTGCGCGGTATCGTCTATGAGCCCAAATGGAGAAGATAAAAAGGACAGGACAGAGAAAACTGAGGGTGTGCTATGGGAGTGAGAAAAACAACAGCTAAAACTAGGATGGTGTCATAGGGTGAGGACAGAACAAACAGAATTAGGGGTCTGTCCGGGAGCTAGAGGGAGAGATGGAATTGGGAAGGCTGGATCCAAAGAAGGGAAAAGGCAGGGGGGAGATTCAGGCCTTATGATGGGGAAACTCTGGGCAAAAACACTACAATGCAAAATTTTAAAATATTGTGTGCAGAATTTTCAAAGATTTTGCGCAGAGTTCCCCCGGGAATGATGTGAATATTATGTCTTGTTTTTTCAGACGTCAGCCCTATAAAATTCTGATGCAATGAGGACATCTTGTGGTTATACATATTTACTATATGTCCAAAATATTTATTTTTCTAAAAAATCGTCTAACTGTACGTCCAGCCATTTGATCGTCCAGACCGCTAAATCATCTATCTTTTTACCCCATTTTCGATCAAAAATTCATCCAAGTCAAAAACGCCTAGAAAAAGAATTTTTGGGGGTGGGAGGGGCCAGAAAAGTGATGGACTGGACACCCAGTCATGGCACCAGAGTAGTAGGGTACCTTACAGGGCACTGCTGTGAACTTTCCAAAAGGGTGTCACATAAATATCTCACCACAACTCCCTTATAGGTCATGGTGAGCCCCGCCAAAACACCCCCAGAACCTATTAGACCCGCCTATCTACCACCCCCAATAGCCCTTATGGCTGCAGGTGCCACTTATATGGCAGTACAAAAGGGTTTAGGGGGTTTTGAGGGATGCATATGCTTCACCATGAATGCAGTGATTAGAATGGCTTATGGGCTTGGGTTCTCCTCTCCATGGTTCACTAACCCACCCCCAAGACCACTTAAGCCACCTCTGTGCAGCTCTACTAGGCTTTCCTATGCCAGGCTGCCAGGTGCTGATGTTCCGGAGGCAGATATGTGAAGTTGTTATTACGATGTTTATGGGGGTGGGGATGGGGTCAGTGATCACTGGGGCAGTGTGTGGGGGTCTGTACTTTGCGTCTGCAGTGGTTATCTGGTCACTTTGGAAACCTTCTGTGGACTTAGACCTGGTTTTAGAAGGCCTAAGTCACAACGTCCAAGTTCCGTCTAGGCAGTGTTGTAAAACTTTCGGTTATACATGCAGTACAACTAAGTCGCCTGCCCAAATCCCGCCTTCGACACTCCTCCTGACACGCCCCTTTTAGCTCTGGTCGTTCAGCAGCACTGTGAAGGCCTAGGTCATTTTTAAATACGTCTAAAAACCCGGTTCGATTATCGGCGCTTGGACCACTTGTCTATTAGATCGTCCAAGTGCCGATTTAGGCCGGTTTTTAGACGTTTTCTGTTTCGATTATGAGCCCCAATACTGTACACTTCTCCCTCGTCATTCGCAGGGGATACGGGCAGAGCCGGACCGCGAATGCCGAAAAACCGCGATTATCCGGCTCTGACCCACCACTACCTCCCTGCCGCCTTCCCGGCCTTACCTGGTGGTCTAGAGGGCTTTCGGGGCAGGAACAATCTTCCTACGCTCCTGCCCCGTGCAGATCGCCATTAGGAAATGGCTGTAGGGAGTTCAAGAAAATACGGGAACTCCCAGCAGCCATTTCCTCATGGCGATCTGCATGGGACAGGAGCATAGGAAGATCACTCCTGCCCCGAAAGCCCTCTAGACCACCAGGTAAGGCCGGGAAGGCGGCAGGGAGGAAAAAAAGATGGATTTTTTTTTTTTACATTAAGACTTTTTTTAATTTTCCCCCTCCCCAGAAAAAAATCGCGATTATATGAAACCGCGAGTGCAGGAACCGCGAATGGGGGAGGGGGAAGTGTATACATATTTAGACCATGCACTGCATCTACCATCCATCTTTTTGGAAACTACTGTATTGGCAGATTGCTTGTTTCCCTTTCTTTTCTTTTTTTTTTTAAATAAATTTTAACATACCTTCACAAGCAAAATAAACACTTGTTACAGAAAAGAGGTTGGAGAACGCCAAAATACAAAAAGAAATGATCCTCGTCTTTTACAAAACCATGCTATCGGCTGCCACACAGCATAAGCCCCAAAGCCCTTTAAATCCCTATGGGCGTCGGGGCAGTTACCGCAGGGGCTAACGCAGCTTTGTAAAAAGGGGTGGTGGGTGTGGTATGTACAGGAATACAATTATATATTCTCTCCAAACTATTCCCCCTTTTACTACACTGGGATATCGGCTGAATGCTATGTGCTGCTCTGACGCTCATAGGATCTCTACGACTGTCGGAGTAGCACAGAGAATTCAGCATGGCGTCCGTATGTATGCAGTGGCATGAGAACTAGCAATATAATATCAAGATCAACGGAAGCAGCAAATTCATGGCTCAAACAATTTTCAGAAACAACCAGCCCTTCCCCGCCCCCTCCATCCAAACCCCTCCCATCCAATACCAGAACAAGTGCACGTGAGCTAAAGATAGAAAAAGGGGAAAAAGAAGAAAAAGAGAGGACAAGAGTAAATAGCACAATCTGAAATTCTACTGTATGACTTTTCGCATGATCTTAAAAGTTCATAAGTCTACCCCTCGTCTCATCAGTACTATAGACCCGTACAATGCTTTTTTCTCCCTATATTGACCTCAGTATTTTCCTCAACATTCGAGGTCACAATTAGAGAATGACACGGTGACAAAATTCATCACCGTTCCCGTCCCTGCGGATAACCGCGGGAAGCCATCCATGTCATTCTTTAAAGAGAGAGGGAAGAATCAGAGTATGAAAGGCCACAACCACTGACCCGCAAGCTTTGCTTTGAAGAATGCTGGTGTAGAAGGACTGAGGTTGAAATAGACACTAGAAAATGACATGGGATTATTTCCCGCGGTTATCCGCGAGGACGGGAATGGTGATGAATTTTGTCACCGTGTCATTCTCTAGTCACAATGTCTTTCATCACTCAAACGTAGCTCAAGGGAAAACAGGATTTAAATTATGCTTTGGAGTTATTTTTTTCTCTCTTTTTAATTTGGTCATATAGCAAATTGTATTTTTCTATCCAAATGCAATTCACAGGAGAGCCGGACCAATATGTCACCACTTCTGTGCACATTATTTGCATCTACCCTATAATTACAGCATAGCAGGGACCAAGTACAGAGCGCTTATATATGTTCCATGCAACACGGGTCTGTCTGAATCCATCAACATATCTCTGAAGTCAAGGGAGACAGCAGAAAAACACATTATTTTAAGGAGAAGTTTTATATTCTTTCTGCTCTCACTAAATGAAGGTAAACCTGGAGTAGAGAAGTCTTTTTTTTTTTTTTTTAGGAAATGATTCTCTGTTCCCTTTTCCTGGGATGGAGCGAGATCTTGATGATGGCTTCTGCAGCAGTTAGCCAGTGTCAGAGACCCAGATCTAAGTGTGACCTAATTGATGAAAGAGCAGACAGCTTCTTCAAGGGAGGGGACCTGATTTTGGGTGGAATAATTACAGCCAGTGAGTCCTTCTGGGTAGGATTCCTAAATTTTACAGTGGCGCCAGAAACCCACAATTGTGTTAAGTAAGTATTTATTTACATAAAGGAAGCAAAACATAGATCTAGATAAAACGGACTTCATAAAATTGATTCACAAAGGGGGTCCTTTTTGCTAAATATTAGTGGGTGTTAAACACTAACGTGCCTTAGTCAAAGGACCCCAAAGTGTCTTAGCTCACTAAAAAACCTCTTTAAAGAAGAGGATGTTTCATTTTTGCAGAAGCACAGAAAAAAAATCCAAGGTTTTCCAGTGAATCTTTCATTAGAATGGAGATTTGTCTCCTGCCTGTGAAGAAGCCGGCTTCATGGTTCTGATCATAGCAGAAGCAGAAAATATCTGGTTGACTGCAAGAGGTGGTTGTGACAGTAGTCTGTGAATAACCTCTTCAAATAACTCAGGGTCTGAATTTTATTTAAGTTTATAATCCACTACCCCAGCATTGGCTATGTTAATGGCCAGCTGCGGATTATATTACCTCAGACTTAGTAAAAAGAGCCCTAAGGTTTGGATTGGACTGGGTCATTCCATGTCAAGTGGTCCAGAGCTCCCCACTCGACCATCTCAGAAATCAATGCAATGTTTTCAGGGACCTCTAATGAAGATATACTACTTTCCAGAGTTTTGGGGCCATGGTCTCAACTAGGTCCAGAGTTGGGGGCCCCTTTATTTTGGCAACTTTTTTTTGTATCTGTGGAAGATGTTGAGTGGGCACCCTCCTTGAAATTGGACCAGTTGAAATGGAACTGCCCGTGTATAACAATTTGATAACCTTATGCAGCATGTATAATTCTTTGTAACTTATTTAACTCTATGCAAAATTCTGAGAGACCATATGTTGCCTGTAACCTGCCTAGAACTCCAATAATCGAGGGTTCATCATGATATAAGATAATACAGTATAACATAACATTAACATTCTATTTTAATGACTGAAAGGCTAAGAACAAAAAAGCTCTCTCTTCAAAATGTATTTTTTTTTTTAGTCTTAGTTTATTTATTAAAAATTTTTCATACATACAACAATGGAGAAAGGAAAAAGAAACAATCAAACATAGCAGGATATACACATCATAAGAATGTAATCATACAATTATGTCATGCATTAGAAACAGACGAAGGTTTTCGAGAATCATCAGAACTCAATAGCAAATACTCTTTAAGAGTAGACCATTTCCTGAAGGAGATAACCTTAGTTGGTAGGTACTGTAATTTTCTGGATACTGCTCTGAATATCGACTCCAAAGATTTTAACCAGCGTATGAAAGCCTAGAAAATCTCTACTACAGAAACAACCATCTACCGAGATGATTCTACAAGGCTAAAGCTTCTCTAGTAATTCAACCTCGACAAGCTTGATAGAATCATGAAGTTGTTCCGGTGGCAACCAGGGTAAGTGCTTGTTTTAAAATGAGTATGTGTCCAAGAAGCGGTTTTTTAGCGCCGGCTGGCGTGCTGAATGCTTGGGGCTGCTCCCGACGCTCATAGGAACTCTATAGCGTCGGGAGCAGCGCAGATTCAGTGCGCCAGCCCGTGCTAAGAACCGCTTCCACAGTTTTGTAAAAGGGGAGTAAGTGTCTTTGTAAATCAGAAGGTTATCATTCAATGTCAGCAATATATAAAGTGACAAAGAAGAATGAATGCGAGAAACTAGGGATGGAAAGTTCGAGAATGTCCTCCTCACATTTCCTGTTTAATTTCTGGTAATGGTGGGTCTTGTTTATTTTATTCTGGGCATTTATTCGCAAAGGGCCGTGGCCCCGCCCTTGCCTCTTCCCATTCCTCCCCTCCGTACCTCTAGTTGAGGTTGTCATTCGCGGCGGTCAACAGCGTGCTCCCCGCCACCCCGTCAGCTCTCCCGCTGATGTCGCTTCCGGGCGCCGCGCGTAGGAAACGACATCAGAGGGAGAGCCGATGGGGCCGCGAAGAGCGTGTTGTTGACCGCCGCGAGCAACAACTTCAACTAGAGGTACAAGGGAAAGGGGGCGCGCGCGGCAGGAAGAAGCGGGAAGGAGCAGGGAGGTGGAGACAAGGGCGGGGGAGGGTCGCCTCTCACCACTGATAAGGGGAGCTATGCTATTGAGTGTTCACTCTTTGCTGCAGAGTGCTCTCTTCTTAAAGAGTGCGCGGTATGTGTAGAGTCACCCAGTCTACCCAGCTCAAATGTGTCCAATTTAAGTAGATAGGGATATAAATTCAATATGTACGAGAGTCATGCTGAAATTAATGAGCAACAATTTAAAAAATAAAATAAAATCAAAATTGGTTAATGTAGGAAAAACAAGTCCATCATCTTATTGTACAGACTTTACACTACGCGTTGAGGTATTGTGACATCATTAACTTCTGTCACATGACCACAGGCAGCAGATACAAAATGGCCGACATATAGATGACATATAGATGACAGAGAACGTAGCCATTCTTTCTCCTACAAACTAACCGAGCTTTGGAATAACTTGCCACTCTCGCTAAGAATCTTAGGCCCCCGTCCTATCGTTCAGGAAGGCTCCGAGGACAGTCTTGTTGGCCAAACATTTGGAAATGGATTATTCTACTTTTTCCAAACTAGATTTCTGTTGCATTACTTTATTCTTAATGCTAACCGAGTCGAGCTCCAAATTGGTTGATGACCCGGTGTATAAAACTAACGCGCACGTGTTAGTCTATGGATGCGTTAACATTTAGCGTGTGCTAATTCGATTAGCGCGCCTTAATCGGTGAGCGCACCTTAGTAAAAGAGGAGGTAAGTTTGAGTTTTGTTTAGTTTAGATAAAGACCTGTGCGGTCCATCTAATCCAGGGGTGTCCAATGTCGGTCCTCGAGGGCCGCAATCCAGTCGGGTTTTTAGGATTTCCCCAATGAATATGCATAGAAAGCAGTGCATGTATATAGATCTCATGCATATTCATTGGGGAAATCCTAAAAACCCGACTGGATTGCGGCCCTCGAGGACCGACATTGGACACCCCTGATTCTAATCTGTCCAAGATAAACTCGTGTTAGGTATGATGTGATATGACATGCGCACACTTGATTTGGCCTTGCCATTTTCGGGGTGCGTACCGCACCTTTTCTGATAACGCATGCAAGCATTTTAATATCCAGAAAAGAGTGCATATATTTTGCAGTATTTCTAAATTTCCCGATGAAGAAAAGGGCCTTAAACGTATACGTGATATTGCTATTGAAAATTCATCCCAAAGGGCGCTGTTATTGTCTTTCCAATCCACCCCTCCCTTTTACAAATTTGCAGTAGAGGGTTTTAGCGCCGGCTGGTGAGATAAAAGCTCCGACGCTTATAAGAATCGAATGAGTGTCAGAGCTTTTATCTCACCATTCTGTGCTAAAACCCCCCTACTGCAGCTTTGTAAAAGGTGGGGGGAGGGGGATTAATATTATTATCACGATTAGTCGTAGCGGTGGTATTTTGAATTGAGTGAATGAATGAATTGACTATTTCCCTTAGCAAGCCAGTGGGCAAATAAAATGCATCTAACAAGAGCCAAAATGCAGCAGCATTCTGTCCTGACCTCTAACAATTTTATAACATAGTAAATAACAGCAGATAAAGACCAAATTAGTTCACCCAGTCTACCCAGCTCAAATGTGTCCAATTTAAGTAGATAGGGATATAAATTCAATATGTACGAGAGTCATGCTGAAATTAATGAGCAACAATTTAAAAAATAAAATAAAATCAAAATTGGTTAATGTAGGAAAAACAAGTCCATCATCTTATTGTACAGACTTTACACTACACGTTGAGGTATTGTGACATCATTAACTTCTGTCACATGACCACAGGCAGCAGATACAAAATGGCCGACACTGATGTTCCTTTCAAATGAAAGAGACTCGACACATGCGCATTTACAAAAGATCTGTGAGGGGTTTTAGTGCCAAATTGTCTTAAGATACTGCAGGGCATGGCTGAGATTCACTGACAGAACTGGCCGGTAGGACTCAGTACTAGAATAGGATGGTTTCGTGTAAGTCAGGATTATAGTAAAGTTTCAAGTTTTTATTAAAATTTGATCTAAGTGAGATGCAGATAAAATATAATGGGGGAAACAAATAAAAATAAAAATGCCAATAACAATCCAATTAAAAAGGAGCATAAAACAAGTAGAGCAAATGGCATAACAAATATTTAACATATTGGACTAGACTAACACGAGACAAAAGGAAGATGGGAGGAAATACAATTAGCATAGGAAAGAAAACCGTTAAGGAGAGAACATATGGAAGGGGAACGTGAAATTTTGCTTCTTTTGAAAGATTGACAGGAGGGAATTAGAGGAGGAATTAATGCATCCTTAAATAAATGGCTCTTAAGAAGGTCTTTAAAGCGGTCTAGATTATTTTCCTCTCTTACAGGAGCTGGAAGAGTATTCCAAAGTTGCAGAGCAACTACTGAGAAAGCAGCGGTGACGAGTCAAAACCCCGTCAGACAATCGTGCACAGACAATGCCAGGCAGACAATCGCGCGCAGGATGTCAGCGTGCTAGATTAAAACATTATTTTAAAGCGCTCCGAGGAGAATTGTTGGTGCTCCCGTTGTGGGTGGGTGGAGAACCTGATTTGTAATTTTTCCCTAAAAAATAGGGGAAAAGCACTGTTTCCTCACCAACATCCTCCACAATGGGAGTGCCAACAGTTCTAAGTAAAGTGTGTGTGTGTGTGTGGGGAGGGGGGGGAGTCCCCCCCCCCAGGAAGAGCCGACGCTGGCTTGAGCAGCAGGTTGGGGATACTGCTTATGCCGGAACCATTAAAGAGGTACAATGGAAGGGAAGGGGCTCGTGCATGGTGGGGGTGGGGGGGTGCAGGTTAAGAGCAGGGGCAGAGAGGAGGACGGGCGACAGTACCTGGGGCAGACCACTCCTCCTCCTCCCTAACTACATCACTGACTCCCCCCCCCAGGAAGAGCCGACGCTGGCTTGAGCAGCAGGTTGGGGACAATCGTGCACAGACAATGCTGGGCAGACAATCGCGCGCAGGATGTCAGCGTGCTGGATTAAAACACTATTTTAAAGCGCTGTGAGGAGGGGGGTATGGGGGGAACCCTCCCACTTTACTTAGAACTGTTGGCGCACCCATTGTGGGTGGATGGAGAACCCGATTCTATAATTTTTCCCTAAAAAATAGGGGAAAAGCACTGTTTCCTCTATAATGGGGGGTTCCCCTCACCAATACCTTCCACAACGGAAGTACCAACAGTTCTAAGTAAAATGTGTGTGTGTGTGTGTGGGGGGGGGAGAGATCCCCACCAACACACCCCCTCGGAGCGCTTTAAAACACTGTTTTAATCCAGTGCACTGATGCCACGCGCACGACTGTCTGCCCTGCATTGTCCGTAAGCGATTATCTCACGCAGTTTAGTCTATGAACCGAAAGCAGCATAATGAGAAAGTAGCATAATGCTGTGCCGTTTAAATTTGTAAATATCTTGTTCTCACACCCAGAATGATCCACTACTATCAACATCTCTTGACCTTTTATTTTGTTATTGAAGAGATCAATCAAAATACAGAAATATTACCCAATATTACCCTGGGCTTCCAAATCTACGACTCCTGTTCTGATATATATTTTTCGTTGTGTGGCGTTATGAGCATATTGTCAGGACACAAGAAACCGGTTCCGGGCTATGCATGTCATCAACAGGGTCATTTGGCAGGTTTCATTGGAAGCCTTTCTTCAAAGACATCACATTCAATTGCCAGACTTACAGGGATCTATAGATACCCGCAGGTACTGAAGGAACCCATCTCAGTATGTAATCTCTAGAAATTTGATGCATTTTATATTTCAATATGTTCACTGTTTAAATTAATTCTGGTAGCTGCAATATTTTGTGCCTCTATATAAAGAGAATGATAACAAGAGAAATTTGAAGGTTTTTTTTTCTTTGTGAGATTTCATTAGATTGTCTGATTGATTCAATGGAAAAATTCAACAGAGTGTGCAAAAATTATTGAAACAATTGTTGACATCTAAAAACAGATCAAATCCTTTGACTTCTTTCATCCTAGATCAGTTATGGATTCACAGAAACATCTCTGAATGACCAAGTTGAGTTCCCATTCTTTTATCGCACCTTTCCTAACGATTATTCCGATTACTATGGTATGATTCAGCTTCTTAAAGTCTTTGGATGGAGCTGGGTGGGGATTCTCACCTCATACGACGAGAATGATGTGCAGCTCAGTGAAGACCTGAAGAGGGAGATTATCAGGAGTGGGACCTGTGTAGATTTCTTGGAGTCGCTTCCTTCTGACAATTTATCTCTGGAGAGCCTAAATTATAGACTGGCACAGATTTCCGCGAAGATCAATAACTCAACGGCCAATGTGATTATTATACACACCACCACCGTTTATATGATTTATGCATTGTGCATCGATGAGCTTAAAATTATGGATGACAAAATATTGATTTTTACTGCGAAGTCGTCTTCCGTTCAGAGCATATCTGCTGCCATCGTGCCTTCGCATTGTACTAAATTCAATGGTTCCCTAATGTTTACCATTCCAAAGGGAGAAATTCCAGGTTTCAAACACTTCCTCCAAACTCTCAAACACTCTATATTCCAGGAGTCTTCTTTTTTCAAGTCTATGTGGAGTGAATCACTTGAGGGTGAGTTGCCCTTTAGCCTAAATGTTGAGATGTGAAGAAATGCACAGGCGAGGAGACACTGTATAACTTTTCTGTTTCAGATTTTGATGTGGACCATTTTCCGTTCACTTACAGTCTTTACAACATGGTCTATGCCCTGGCTCATGCTTTAAACAACTTGTACACTGCCAAGTCTCAACTTGGGGAGAGTCTTAAAATGGAATTTCAGCCATGGCAGGTAAACCTTCCGGGTTTACTTCATCTAGCTAATGTAATTTTTTCTCCTTACAGTAAAATAGTTACTAACATTGCAGATTTATTTAATTACTTATATACCACTTATATCCTAAGTGGTTTGCATTCAGGTACTTTATCATATTTCCCTATCTGTCCCGGTGGGCTTAAACTCTATCTAGTGTACCTGGGACAATGAGGGGATTAAGTGACTTACCCAGGGTCACAAGGAACAGCAAGGGATTTAAACCCACATCCTCAGGGTTAATCTAAATTAATCTAAATCCCTATGGAGAACTGTTAACTATTTAGCTTGGCTATAAATGAGGAACTAAAAAAAAAAATCTTTCTACATATTGAAGAAGGGACAAAAGTAGATCCTTTTACTAAGGCGTACTAATCGATTTAGCGCATGAAATCAGTTAACACACCTCAGTAAAAGCACCCTTCAATGGTGAAATAGCAAATGACCAAAGGCAATATGGGAGAAATGGCCTGGAGCTATGTTTTTGTTTACTTACTCTTTATTGGTATTCAAGAGTCATTGGGGGGGGGGGGGGGGAGTTTGGAGAGAAGTACGCAGCTGGGGAAACATTAAGGCGCAAATGCACAAAACTCACTGTGCGTTTAATGATCATCGCTAAACCAGTTTTAAGCGGTTTAGCGACAAAGTATTACATCTTTTCCAATAATTTGTTTGTAAATACATTACAACGAGCTCATCTGTATTAAAATTAGAACTCCGATTGATGCCCACGTGATGCAAAAAATGAAGTGCCAGTATTTAATGCTCTGAAATCTCTGACAGATCTGGAGGTAGCGGTAGTGTTTAAAAAAAAAGCCAGCTTTTTCTTTTTTTAATGGGCACAGATATGTGTGTGTGTTACACATGCATAATATCTGGCCCCATTAAAAAAACAGTCATGCTGACCCCGTCCTCCAGTGACAGCCCCCCCTCAAAATGACAGCCCTCAAACTGTAAAACAATATCAGCAGGAGGGAAGGCTACCTGATCCCACCATGAAAAACAGCAGGAGGGATGCCCATTCCCTCCTGTCTTGTTCACCCGGAACACCCCCCCCCACACACACATTCCACAATCTTACCCCCCCTGTACCTTATGCAAATAACATCAGTAGGGATGCCCCCTCCCTCCTGCAGGCAGGCTCACTTCTTCAAAATGGTGGGCCTTCCCCTTTCTGGTGCATCCTGAGATACCCTGGGAGGGGCCAAGGTTTTGATTGGCCCAGGCACCTAAAGCTACTTCCATAGGATTGGCCTTTGGTATCTGAACCTGTCAAAGTCTTAGGCCCCTCCCAGTGCATCCTGGGATGCACCGGGAAGGGGCCTAAGGCCCTGATTGGCCCAGGTGCCAATTCCAATTCTTCATCCCCTTTAGGAAGCAGCAAATGTTAATGGCTATAGTGGGACATTCATGGTTAGTTCTACACAAAAAGGTATAGGTTTCTGTCACTGATGGAGCAGCTGGTTTTTGCCAGGGTAGCAGAGAAAGATAATTGGTGCATTAGTTATGTCCATTCATCTTTGCTCCAGTTAATAAAAGTGGTGATAAGCAAAATGCATGGAGCATCCAAAATGTAGGCAGCATAGAACTTTTGCTAATGGCAGCATAAAAATGGCCTTAGTTCAAGGGCCGCACTAAGGCTGCATTTTACTGAAGCTTAGGGTTCCTTTTACGAAGGTGCGTTAGCGTTTTTAGCGCATGCTAACCCCCACGCTACACGGAAAATACTAACGCAAGCTCTATGGAGGCGTTAGCGTGTAGTGCACGCTAAAACCGTTAGTGCACCTTCGTAAAAGGAGCCCTTAGTTAAAGGACCCCATAATTTCAAAAATCTAATGCCGAAGTTGAGGTTACTTCTATAAAGTACATGCGAATAGCTGCGCACCAATTACTATGTAATTCTTTATGTCTGTACCTAGAAGGACATATCTCATCAGAGCATCATCAGAGAGGGAGGTTATGGAGGCAAAATGTTAGGAAAATGCAATGCATGGTAGACAGTTTGGCTCGTAAGATGCAAACAAGTGTGAAAATCCTTTGGACAGACAAACATAGGGGAAGGGTTGAGATTAAGCGCCTATAAGAATATTGAATATGAAAGTGTATAAAAATAATAATTAAAAAAAATCACTCAGTTGGGAGTTTGGTGAGATAAAAAAAAATCAAAGGACTCTGTGTATGCTGGGATGAATTGCGAAGTGAATCTATGCTAGTTATGCAATCAGAATCCATAAGAACATAAGATTAGCCTTATTGGGTCAGGCCAATGGTCCATCAAGCCCAATAGCCCGTTCTCACAGTGGCCAATCCAGGTCACTAGTACCTGGCAAAACCCCAAAGAGTAGCATATTCCATGCTACTGATCCAGGGCAAGCAATGGCTTTCCCCATCTCTTTCTCAATAACTGACTGTGGACTTTTACTCCAGGAATTGTCCAAACCTTTCTTAAAACCAGCTATGCTATCCGCTCTTACCACAACCTCTGGCAATGAGTTCCAGAGCTTAACTATTCTCTGAGTGATAAAATATATCCTCCTATTGGTTTTAAAAGTATTTCCCTGTAACTTCATCGAGTGTCCCCTAGTCGTTATCATTTTTGGTGGAGTAAAAAAATTGATCCACTTGTACCCATTCTACACCACTCAGCATTTTGTAGACTTCAGTCATATCTCCCCCTCAGCCATCTCTTTCTCAGGTTGAAGAGCCCCAACCTTTTTAGTCTTTCCTCTTATGAGAAGAATTCAATACCCTTTATCATCTTGGTTAGCCTTTTTTTTTTCTAGTACCGCTATATCTTTCTTGAGATAAGGTGACCAGAAATGAACACAATACTCAAGGTGAGGTTGCACCATGGAATGATATAGACGCATTATAACATTCTTTGTCTTGTTAACCATCCCTTTTTAAATAATTCTTATCATGTCGTTTGCTTTTTTTGGCCGTCACTGCACATTAGGCAAAAGGTTTCATCATATTGTCTATAATGACACTCAGATCTTTTTCTTGGGCACTAACCCTCAAGGTGGACCCTAGCATCTGGTAACTATGGTATGGTAAAGGTATGGAAAACCTTACATACACTGACAGACTGAAGAAGCTGGGGCTGTTCTCCCTGGAAAAGAGGAGACTCAGAGGAGATATGATAGAGACCTTCAAGATCCTGAGAGGCATCGAAAAGGTTGACAAAGACAGATTTTTCAATTTGAAAGAAACAACAAGAACAAGGGGTCACTCGATGAAATTGAAGGGGGACAGGTTTAAAACAAACGCAAGGAAGTTCTTTTTCACACAGAGGGTGGTGGACACATGGAACACCCTTCCGGAGGCCGTGATAAGAAATAGCACAGTACAGGGTTTCAAGGATGACCTGGATAGGTTCCTGGAAGACAAAGGGATTGAGGGGTACAGATAAGAGCAGTGGAAGGTTTAGAGATAAGTGTAGAGGTAGGCATAAAATTAGACAGGGACCGCTGATCAGGCAATATGCCTGATGGGCCGCCGCGTGAGCGGACCGCTGGGCTGGATGGACCTCTGGTCTGCCCCGGCGGAGGCGACTACTTATGTACTTATGATTTGGGTTATTCTTCCCAATGCGCATCACTTTGCATTTGTCCACATTAAATTTCATCTGCCATTTGTATGCCCATTCTTACAATTTCCTAAGGTCTACCTGCAATTTTTTTTTACAATCGGCACTGTTTTAACAACTTTGAACAGTTTAGTGTCATCTGCAAATTTAATCACCTCACTCATTGTTCCAATTTACAGATTATTTATAAATAATTAAATAGCACCGGTTCCAGTACAGATCCCTGTGGCACTCTACTATTTACCCTCCTTCACTGAGAAAAATGGCCATTTAACACCACCATCTATTTTCTTTCTGATAACCAATTTCTAATCCACAACTGAACATTGCCTCATATCCCATGACTCTTTAATTTTCTCAGGAGCCTCTCTTGAGGAACTTTCTGGAAATCTAGATATACTACATCAACCAGCTTGCCTTTATTCACATGTTTATTCATACCTTCAAAGAAGTCAAGCAACTTAGTAAGGCAAGATCTTCCTCAGCTGAACCCATGCTGATTCTGTCCCATTAATTCATGTTTGTGTACGTGTTCCACAATTTTATTTTTTATAGTTGTTTGCACTATTTTGCACAGCACCGAAGTCAGGCTTACCGGTCTGTAATTTCCCAGATCTCCCCAGAATCCTTTTTAAAAATCAGCGTAACAATGGCCACACTCTAATCTTCAGATACTACACAGTTTAGAGAACACTAACAGCAGGTCAACAATTTCATGTTTGAGTTCTTTAAGTACCCTGGGATGTATACCATCTGGTCCAGGTGATTTGTCATTTTTTAACTTGTCAATTTGGCTTAGTACATTTTCTAGATTCACCGAGATTTCTTTCAGTTCCTCTTCATCATCACCCTTGAAAACCAAGGTTCAGGTAGATCTTCTATATCTTCCGTAAAGACCAAATTAAAGAATTAATTCAGTCTCTCTGCTATGGCCTTATCCTCCCTGATTGCCACTTTTGTTCCTTGATCATCCAACAGTCCCACGGATGCCCTCACAGGTTTTCTGCTTCTGATGTATCTAAAAAAATTGTTAGTATGACTTTTTGCCTCTTCAGCAAGTTTCTATTCAAATTCTTTCATAGTTTTCTTTATCAATGCTTTGCATCTAGCTTGCCAGCACTTATGTTTCTTCTTATATTCTTCATTTAGATCACTTTTCCATTCTTTAGATGATGATTTTTTGGTTCTAATAGCCTCTTTCACTTCACTTTTTAACCAAGCCAGCTCTCATTTTCTCTTCTTTCCACCTTTGGTAATACATGGAATACATCTGGTCTGGGCTTCCACCATGCTATTTTTAAATAACACTGAAGAAAAATGCAGATAGGGAACCTTTACGTTGGAAACACCAGAGCAAACAAAATAGTTGTAAGGTAGAGATGTCCACAGCCAAAGTCTGCATCAACAAAAACAGTCTTTATTGATGACAGCAAATGTTGGTGCCAAAGCAATTGATGACAGCGAAGGGTTTACAGTCCTTACCTTTGCAACTGATCCTTGTAACTTCTTTTTAACTATTTTCCTCATTTTATCATAGTCGGCCTTTTGAAAATTAAATGCCACTACAGTAGATTTCTTTTGCAATGTCACTCCAGATATCAGATTAAATTTAATTACATTATGATCACTGTTTTCCAACACAGCTGCCTCCTGTACTATATCTTGCATTCCATTAAGGACCAGATCTAAAATAGCTCCCCCTTTTGTCAGTTCCTAGACCATTTGCTCCAAGAAGCAGTTATTTATGACGTCTAGGAATTTTACCCCCCTAGCACTCCCTGATGTAACATTTATCCATTCAGTGTTGAGGTAATTGAAATTAAAATCCAAACAGCACAAACCCCCTTTCTGTTGGAGAGGAGGAACTAGCTTGTATTTCTGATGGTGAACAAAAGACTTCAGTGTACCCAGAGCAATGTTACTGACCAGATTCACTGTATAATAACATGCTCACACTAATTATAGAAATGAGAAACGGATGTCTCCTCCACACCCCTTTCAATAGACTCACGCCTATCACAAGCTTTTTCAATATTCACCGACCCTCAGAGGTGCCTCCATGATACTCAAAATGTTTCACTGTATCCGGCTTCACGCACCATATCTTCACCGGGTCACACTTCTCTAACCTTTATAATTAAATAATTTTTAAACATTTTATCAATAACTATTTTTAACCACGGTACTTAGCTTTTAGCCTTTTTGCCTTTAGGTGGTCAGTTTGTAGGGACATTTATGCCGACATGTTTCACCCAGCGGGTTTTTTCAAGGCTCATATCCCTAGATGTTAAACAGATAATACAAGCCTTATTTTAGATAGTCATATATAAAAAAAATGCCAACAAAATATACAATCAATTCTGCCTTATATCACAATTTCTTACCTCCACTAGCTTTCGCCGCCTTATCGAACCACCAAGTACTTTAAATAAAGATGACCGCGGCGTTATCATTCCTATTATTTATATCTCCCACTACAGCTGATGGTGACATCATCCCTGGCAAAACCATTTCTTCAGTATTGGGGGGGGGGGGGGGATTTCTAGTTGATATTCACTCATGCTCCTAAAGACAATATTCATTAATATATTCTTCTCCCCTTTATATAGAAGGACAATTTAACTACAGACTCCCCAGTTGGATTTCATATAAGAGTAAGCCATTCTAATTCTAAATTTAAACTGAACGGTTCTATAGAATTTAATCGATAAATCCATTTCTGTTCTAAAAAGTTTAATCTTTCTTCTTTGTTCCCTCCCTCCATTGGATTTGGTCCGTAGTATGTCCAAACTGAGTCCAGTGTTGGACCAGGGGGGCCATGGTGTTCCCCGTGGAGATCCTTGACTTATGTTCCGTGAGCCTGGAATGGATCGGGCATTTTGTGCGCCCCACATACACTCGGAGACAAGGGCAGATTATTACATATATCACCCAGTCAGTTTTACAATTGGTATTCTCCCAAGCATAAATAATTTGTTTCGTCTGTGGATCTTGCCAATGATGACCCTCAATTGTTTTATCGCACCACTGGCAGTGATGACATCTCAAATGTGTACCCTGTCTATCATTAAAATTGACTTGGGATTTCAAAACGTCCCTACAAACTGACCACCTAAAGGCAAAGAGGCTAAAAGCTAAATACTGTGGTTAAAAATAGTTATTGATAAAATGTTTAAGAATTATTTAATTAAAAAGGTTAGAGAAGTGTGACCCGGTGAAGATATGGTGTGTGAAGCCGGATACAGTGAAACATTGTAAGTATCATGGTGGCACCTCTGAGGGTCGGTGAATATTGAAAAAGCTTGTGATAGGCGTGAGTCTATTGAAAGGGGTGTGGAGGAGACATCCGTTTCTCATTTTTATATATACAATCCTACTCGCACAAAAGCCTATAATATAAAGTTATAGTGCAACTTTTCACACTAATTATAGGCCAGAAAAATATTCCACCTTATCAAACTCTAGAAATGTAGACAGGCCCCTTCTCAACCACAGAAATAGGATAACAATTTGAAAGGAAGAGCAAGAGTCAATGAGCATCAACTAGTCACTCAAAAAAAAACTTATCTGTGAAAGGATTCCATCCACAAGCTGTATGCTAACAAAATCCTTGCTCAGACATCCCGACAGAGATATCCAGTTTCGCCAAGTCGCCATAATGGATTAATGGATAGCCAAAGGATTTAACTGGGCATGCTAAATCACGCACAGTTAGACCTGTTTTAAAAGCAAGTAAGGTGAGCTACAAACTGTCTTTTCACCCACTAGCGATCTGGTTGTGTTAGACATTGGAGAGCTAGAACAGAGCATCTGTCTCAATAATTGCAGAGTAACTGAGCGTTGTATTGACTGTCAGTGTCTCAACCTGCACCTAACTAGCCCCACTCCTCTGCTTGACCCCTCTCTCTCAGTCCATATCTATATCTGACAGACCTCCTCCAGCCCTACCCCATCCCTCCTCTCTCTCAACCACCCTTCCACTCCAACTGACTCACCTTGCTCTATATCAGCACCCTATTTTGGCCACCATATATTGAATCCGGAAGATATTGTTTCAACATTGAAGATAAAATACAAGGAAAGTCTGAGACTTGCACAATGATTAGTAATAAAATAGCAGTAGATCAAGTGGTAATGTGTGCGTTTGTGTGTGAGGGTGTTTGTCAGAATAATTAGTGTTCTAGATCAGTGGTTCCCAACCCTGTCCTGGAGGACCACCAGCCAGTCAGGTTTTCAGGATAGCCCTAATGAATATGCATGGAGCAGATTTATATGCCTGTCACCTCCATTATATGCAAATCTCTCTCATGCATATTCATTAGGTCTAACCCCAAAAAACCTGACTGGCTGGTGGTCTTCCAGGACAGGGCTGGGAACCACTGTTCTAGATTATACAAGTATCTTGGACACAACCCCCCCCCCCGAGGGGTGGAATTAACACAGGTATGAATCTTACCTGCTGTAGGACAACATATCAAGAACCTAAATCCAAAAAATAAAAGAAACAAGAAAAACAAAAATGAACCATTGTTTATATTTCCAGCTCAACAAATACATTAAGGAAGTTCACTTTAAAAGCCCAGATGGACATGAGATCTTCTTTGATGATAATGGACGTGCTCCAGCCTACTATGAAATTGCGCAATTTTTTATATTCCCTGATGAAACTTCTACCAGGATCCATGTTGGAAGTGTTGACCCCTCAGCTCCCAAAGACAAGCGATTCATTGTGAACCAAACTGCCATCACATGGAAAACTCCTTCTAACCAGGCCTGATACTATTTATTCTGTTCATAGTAGATTTTATTTGAGAGGAAAAAGAACATTTTACAAAAAGCGAGGGAAGTGTAGGATTTGCTAAAGATTGCAATTACATTTTCTAAATAATTATAGGTGGAAAATATATGTATGGGAGGAAAAAAACCTCAGATCCTCAGTCTGTACGCATGCTTGAAAATTTACCAACTTAAGGGCCAATCACTTGTTCAGCTGGATAAAAAATATCTTCCAGAAAACCAAACATACCCAGTAAATAGTGCACCAATATTCTATTTTATTGTTACACAAAAATAGCCATACTGGATCAGACCAGTGGTCCATCTAGGCCAGTATCCTGTTTCCACAGGGGCTAATTCAGGTCACAAGTACCCGGAAAAAATCCAAACAGCAACAACATTTCAGAGCTGAGATGGTGACATCATAATGCCTCATTCCATCAATGCCTATGAACCAGCCTCATCAATGATGTCACAATGGCTTGATTGTCCTATACTTGGCTCACATAAGAATAGCCATAGAAGACAGACTAGTGGTCCATCTAGGCCAGTATCTTGTTTCCACAGGGGCTAATTCAGGTCACAAGTACTTGACAAAAACCCAATAAGTAGCAATATTCCATGCTAGCGATTGCAAGGCAAGCTGTGGCTTCCCCCATGTCTGTCTCAATAACAGATTTTGTCTTGTTCTCTAGAAACGTGTCCAAACTTTTTTTTTTTTCAAAAACAGATAAAAGAGATGCTGTGATTGTACAAGATTTGAACGATTACATTCAGGTGATGCTAATACTTATTAAAAGCTTACAGTTGCTGTATTTGATATATTATCTCAGACTGTTACACAATTTGGTAGGATATAAGATTGCACATAACACAACATAATATTGGGCGGAAGGTCTACAATTTGGTTTGTTTATTCAATGGTTTTGTTGTTTTATATTTAACTATTTAATTAACCATTTAATTCTGTAGATTTATTGTTGTCCTTCAAAATGCTAGCCATCATCAGGTGAGACTTTTGTCTAACACTGTTTTTTACTAAACTGTGGTCGAGCTTCTTACTAGAGAATGACATGGTGACAAAATTCATCACTTTTCCTGTCCCCACGGATAACCATGGGAAACAATCCTGTGTCATTTCTTAGTGTCTATCTAAACCTCAGTCCTTCTATACCAGCATTCTTCAGTGCAAGGCTTGAGGGTCAGTGGCTGGGCCCATTCGCAATCTGATTCTTATGTGAGCTAGGTATAGGACAAAGAAGCCATTGTGACATCACTGATGAGGTTGGCTCTTAGGCACTGGTGGAATGAGGCATTATGACAGCACAATCTCAGCTCTGGAATGTTGCTACTCTTTGGGTTTCTGCCAGGTACTTGTGATCTGGGTTGGCCACTGCTGGAAACAAGGCTTGATGGACCTTCAGTTTGTCAATGCTTATGGTCTTATGTTCTCTAACCATCCCATGTCACTCTTTAGTGTCTATCTCAAGCTCAGTTCTTCTACACCAGTATTCCTCAATGGCTTGACGGTCAGTGGTTGGGTTCATTCATACTCTGATTCTTATGTGAGCCAAGCATAAGATAATGAAGCCATTGTGACATCACTGATAAACTTGGCTTTTATTGGTGGAATGAGACATTATGACATCACAATATATGCTCTGGATACCAGAGACTGTCATTGTCTAGTGTCTATCTCAACCTCAGTCCTTCTACACCAGCATTCTTCAATGCAAGGCTTGAGGGTCAGTTGTTGTGCCCATTCATACTCTAATTCTTCCCTCTCTCCTTAAAGAATGACATGGTGATGATTTCCCATAGTTATCCACAGGGACGGGAATGGTGATGAATTTTGTCACCTTGTCATTCACTACTTCGTACCGTGGGCTGGCGAGGGTACTGCTTTGATGGTCACAGGAACTGAATGAGCATCAGAGCATTTACCTTGCTGGCCTGCGGTAAAAAGCTCTACCATGCTTTAATAAAAGGAGCCCTAAATTTGAAATTTCAATTCTCTGCCGAAACACAGATACATAAATAATGCTTTTTTGTGTCCTGTTGTGTTTAATTTTCTGGAACGTTTTTCAGCAATGAGGTGATTGCCCCTTAATAAGTTTCATATATGTATACTGACTGGGGCTCTGAGGATTTTTTTTCCTGTAAATTGTTGATGAAATAATGAGGGTGTTTGATAGTTCACAGTGGGAATTGATTGGATTTTGAATATTTTGGTGCTTGTATTCCTGCACTGGTTGTACAGAGAGAGCAGTGGTTCCCAACCCAGTCCTGGAGGACTACCAGCCAGTTGGGTTTTTGGGATAACCCTAATGAATATGAGATTTGCATATAATGGAGGTTTCAGGCATGCAAAGCTGCTCCATGCATATTCATTAGGGTTATCCTGAACACCCGACTAGCTGGTAGTCCTCCAGGACAGGGTTGGGAACCACTGGTATAGAACATTCATAAGTAGAGAAATATATTCCTCTAATTCCTTATTTAAGCTCTGTCAGGTTGGGGCTGTCTCTTATGTGTTTGTGTACAGTGCTGTGTATGTCTAGTAGCACTTTGGAAATATACCCCCCCCCCCTTTTACAAAACCACACAAGCGACTTATATCACCGGCCAGCGCGCTAAATGCCTTGAGCTGCGCCGATACTCATAGGAACTCTATGAGCGTCGGAGCCGCGCAGAGCATTCAGCGAGCCAGCCAGCGCTAAAAACCGCTTGCAATATTTTGTGAAAGGGGGAGGTGGGGTGGAATAATATAGAATAAATATCTCAGCCCTATGGTACAAACACGGGGAGTATAAAGCCTGCCTTTTAATTACCTCTGATCTCTCAGAAATTCTCTATTTAGTGGTGAAAATTTAAGCATGTTGTGAATAAGAACATAAGCAATGCCTCCGCTGGGTCAGACCTGAGGTCCATCGTGCCCAGCAGTCCGCCCACGCGGCGGCCAACAGGTCCAGGACCTGTGCAGTAATCCTCTATCTATACCCCTCTATCCCCTTTTCCAGCAGGAAATTGTCCAATCCTTTCTTGAACCCCAGTACCGTACTCTGCCCTATTACGCTCTCTGGAAGCGCATTGGCTAAGGCTCTTAACATTTGCATCTCCTCTTCCTATAGGCTAAGGCTCTTTGCACCTGCATTGTGATGTCACAGAACTTTAGTAACATAGAAACATGATGGCAGATAAAGGCCAAATGGCCCATCCAGAGCATCCACTATCTCCTCCTCTCCCATAAGAACATAAGCAATGCCTCCGCTGGGTCAGACCTGAGGTCCATCGTGCCCAGCAGTCCGCTCACGCGGCGGCCCAACAGGTCCAGGGCCTGTGCAGTAATCCTCTATCCCCTTTTCCAGCAGGAAATTGTCCAATCCTTTCTTAAACCCCAGTATCGTACTCTGCCCTATTACGTATATTACCCCTATATCGTACTCTGCCCTATTACCCCCTGTTTTACTAAGGTGCGCTATGCGTTTCAGCGTACTCTAAATATACGCGTATGCTAACCGCTAATGCGTTCTTAGACTAACATGTACGCGTTAGCGTTTAGCGTGTAGTTAGCACACGTTAAAACGCTTAGCGCACCTTTGTGAAAAGAGCCCTAAGTCTTGGTAGCAGACATATAGACAATCTCTCTTAGAGAGAAAGAAAGCAGTGGCGTACCTAGGGTATGTTAGAGCAAACACTTTCAACACTGAATGTGAAGATGTCCAAAAATGTAAGACAGGAACAGCATAGACCTAACTCAATCCCAAAAAAAAATGAAGGAAAAAGCCTCAGAAAGGGCCCTCTCACCTCACCAAAACGGCTCAAAGAGGTGGTCGAGCGTTCACCTCACTGGCAAAAAAAAAACCTTCATGGTGTGATAAAGTCTTATGCTGTGCTGTAATGTGCCAAACAGAAATTAAATCATAGAGGAAACATTCAACTTATCTTCACTGATCGGCACACCTCTTTGAGCCGTTTTGGTTACCAGGCGGCTAAGCTGAACCCTTGGCTTGCCCAAATGATTCTCGAGGCCCCCCTCTTACCTTAGTTTTAGAAAACTTCCCAAAACGCACCTTTTCCGCGAACAGGTCTTTAAATCCCCTTGCCCCCTGCTTCTCTCCTTTCCCACACTCACCCCGTTCCTTCTGCTCCCCCACTTGGTCTCTCTCTCGTTATCTCATACCTTTCAACCCTACCTTCTGTATTACCTTTACCTCTGCTAAATCTCAGTTAAAGCGTTCCCACACTCCCCTCTTCATTGCCTGTCACTTTGTTAAAAACTTTGTTAAAATTTTGTAAATCCGTGTGTCATCGCGGATCTTAATTAACGGATGTGAACCACCTAGAACTTATTGGGTATGGCGGTATACAAGAATAAAATTATTATTATTATTATTATTGGTGAGGTGGGAGGGCCCTTTCTGAGGCTTTTTCCTTCATTTTTTGGATTGAGTTAGGTCTATGCTGTTCCTGTCTTACATTTTTGGACATCTTCACATTCAGTGTTGAAAGTGTTTGCTCTATCATACATTGGTTTTCATCACATCTGAGTTACCAGTACCTAGGGTATGTGACACCAGGGGCCAATCATTTTTTAACACCACACCCCATATAAAAAATATTTTTAGTAATTGTGTTTGTTTACTTTTATATCCCCTCTTCCCTAGTGAGCTCAGAATGGGTTACAATTTAACATTAAACAGGACTACAACCTCTCCAATCCCACCCTGGCGCTGTGGTGTAAACAAAATAAACAAAAAAGGCTTTTCTTCTCTCTGTTAGGTCATAGCTCACGCTTGCTGTCTAATACCAGCTCTGGCAGGATACACATTTCAAATCTGACATATTGTAATCGCAAAGTAGAAAATAAAATTATTTTATCTACCTTTTGTTGTCTGGTCATTTTATTGTTCAAATCATGTTGGTACCAGGCTCTGGTTTCTCTTTGTCTTCTGTTAACTCGCTCACCAGGGTCTCCTGCCCATTTGATATTTTCTTTTTTTCTCTGTGCTCATCATCCATATTCCATCTCTGTACCTTCCTTTCCACTTCCATATCCAATATTTCTCTCTCTCTCCCTGCCTTGTGCCCTAGGTCAAACTTCTCTATTCCCCTCCATGCATCATCTTTCTCCTTTCCCTCTCCATTATCATGTGCACCATTTCTCTCGCCCCATGCACCATTTCTCCTTGCCCTCCACCCTATGTCCAACATTTCTCCTTCTCTCTTCTCCATGCATGTCGCCCTCCCCTCCATCATATGCAGGATTTCTCCCTTTTTTCCTCTTTGTTTCATCTCCCTTCCTCTTCTGCATGTCCAACAATTCTTTATCTCTCCTTTCTCCCCCTCCATGTGCAGCAGCTTTCCATCCCTCCCTCCTATCCCCCCATGCAGCAGTTTTCCATACCTCCCTCCCATCCTCCTGTGCAGCACCTCCAGACCTAACCGACCTTCTCACCATGAGAATTTACATACCTTCAGGCCTCCCACAGCGGCCACTGCGGTGGCAGTGGCTGGCCATTATAAACAGTGCAAAGTGGGCTGTTTGCAACCTGCTCCGCCAGGGCTTCTCTCTGCTACGTCATCAGTGATGTATCAGTGACACAACAGAGGGAAGGCCCCAGCATGGCTTGCCACAAGAAGTATGTTCAGAGCGTTGCCTCCAAGAGCTGGCCACTGCCACCGCTGCTGCTGGTTTAGGAGGCAAGCCCGGAAGTATGACAGTTCTCTCATTGTCGGCAACCTTAACTCGCTGCTCTGCCAGCATCATGCCTTCCTCTCTGCTGGTCCCGCCTAATTCCTGGTTCCGAGAAGGCAGGATCTGGCAGAGAGGAAGGCCTGATGCCGGCAGAGCTTTGAGGTTACTGGACTATGATGCCGATGCTGATCTCGGGGGCACTCCCTTATGGTGTGTGCCCGGGGTGGACCGCCTCCCCCCCACTCCCCCCTTGGTATGCCACTGAGAGAAAGACAACTTCAGAAGTGGGAAAATAGCTATATTTCTCTTCCTTCCTTCCTCAGGTTCTCCAATCTGTGTGCTCTAAGAGCTGTGTTCCTGGATACAGGAAAATTCTTGATCAAAATAAGCTGGTCTGCTGCTTTGACTGTGTCGTTTGCTCTGAAGGGGAGTATTCTAATACAACAGGTAAAGAAAAGACATAATGGTGTGTTATACAGTAAAAAGTGGAATGTATATAGTCATCAGCTTAATATGAACAGAGATATACAGCTGCTCATATTGCAAAGATAGGAACTACATCGCATAAATGTAGCAAGATTTTAAATACTTCCAGACATCCTATATTATTTTTAATGATTCAAAACTCTTCGCAGTTCTGGCTAAGACCAAATAGATTGTGATAAAAATGATCATATCTATAGGGGAATAAATACAGACAATTAAAAAAATGTCCCACCTTCGCAAGAGATTTTTAGCGCCGGCCAGTGACCTGAATGCTCTGCGTTGCTTTGACGCTCATAGGAACTTTATGACTGTCAGCTGCAGCGCAAGAGCATTCATGGTTTTGTTAAAAAAAGGGGGGGGGGGGAGTTTTTTAAAAAATCTTTTCAGTCAAGCCATTTTGTTCTTATTCCTATTATATTACCTATTTATTTCACATCCATTAACATTTCCCTTCCGCGTCTAATCACAAATCCAATGAGGCACCAACTGCCCATAACTTTTACCCCCAAAGCTGATTTAGGTCCCTGTGGCCTTCCCAGATGGTTCATGTAGAGTGTCAGCCAGACCTGTCTATGTAAGCTTCTTTTTCTTCAAAACATTGATTTGCTGATATGGAAATGTTTACAAAATAATCCATAAGATATGTTATATTTCATAGATGCAGAGAATTGCATGAAGTGCCCAGAAGATCAGTGGCCCAATGAGAAGAAGGATGGGTGTCTCCCGAGAATCATTGAGTTTCTGTCCTACGACGATTCCTTGGGCATAGCCTTGTCTTCCATTTCTATTTTCTTAATCATCATTAATGCTCTAGTGCTAGGAATCTTTATTAAATATCGGGACACACCTGTGGTAAAAGCCAATAACCGGAATCTCAGCTACATCCTCCTTATTTCCCTTAAGATGTCTTTCCTGTGCTCCTTCGTATTCATTAATTCTCCTGGGTCGGTAACCTGTCTTCTCAGGCAAACTGCTTTCGCAATCATTTTTACTGTTGCTGTTTCTTCTGTGTTGGCGAAAACGATTACAGTTGCCGTCGCCTTCAAAGCTGCCAAGCCTAGCAGCAAGTTAAGAAAATGGGTTGGGACACGAGTCTCCAGCTATCTAGTCCTTCTCTGCTCCTCAGGTGAATTTGTGATATGCATTGTATGGTTGTTCATCTCCCCTCCGTACCCTGAATATGATACACAGTCTGAAATTGGGAAGATGATACTACAGTGTAATGAGGGGTCCACCATCGCATTTTACAGTGTGATTGGGTATATAGGTTTTTTGGCTATTCTAAGTTTTGTTGTGGCTTTCCTAGTGAGGAAGTTGCCTGACAGTTTCAATGAGGCCCAGTTTATCACTTTCAGCATGCTGGTGTTCTGTAGTGTCTGGGTGTCCTTCATCCCGGCCTACCTGAGCACCAAAGGCAAATACATGGTGGCTGTGGAAATTTTTGCCATTCTTTCCTCCAGTGCTGGTCTACTGGGCTGTATATTCATCCCCAAGTGCTACATTATTCTGCTTAGGCCTGACCTGAACACAAGGGGGCATGTAATTGGAAAACAATATCCTAAAATTGCATAAGAAAATGTTTCTTCCATGTGACTTCAGGAAAGATGAATTTTAAAATCTGAATGCCTTCGTTATAATTTTCAAAGGATGGTGCTATTTACTGGCTGTTCTATTAGGCTTCCGCTGCTGACATCATGATTGTAGCAGGTTTCCGGGTCTTGCCACATCTGTGTAGAAAGAACTGATGTTTAAGTCATCACGATGTGGCTTTCTTCAGGGTACGCTTAGGTCTACAGTGTGTTTATATTTATAGTGGGTTCTAGACTTCCCTGTTCTCAATCAGGTCAATGAACCCACTATATATAACTATATATAAAGACACACTGCAAACTTCAGCATACCCTGAAGAAAGGTCCAACATGATGGCTGAAACGTCGGTTCTTTCTACACAGACGCGACAAGACCCGGAAACCTGCTTCTTTATTCATATATTTTCATCAGGCTCAAAATATTCTAACTAGCCCAATAAAATCTGCACAGTAAGGAGGAAGAAGAATAAAATGAGGGCGGCATCCGAGAATTATCAGCTTGAGATATGTTTAGTTTAGAAATCATCCAGGATTATCGTTTAGTAACAGGAGCATCTCAATTGCAACCAGAGGATGGTCTCGTCATATAGATGTTATAGGTTCAGAAATGGGCAAGAGTCAGTGATGTAGTTAGGGGGGAGGAGGGGTGGACTGCCCCAGGTAATGTCACCCGTCCTCCTCTCTGCCGCTGCTCTTACCCCGCCCCCCCACCATGCACGAGTCCCTTCCCTTCCATCATACCTCTTTAATGGTTCCAGCATAAACAGTATCCCCAACCTGCTGCTCAAGCCAACGTCGGCTCTTCCTGTGATGTCATTTCCCGGACTCACGCCTATGACATGACATCAGATGAAGAGTTGACGCTGGCACGAGCAGCAGGTTGGGGTTGCTGCTCGCACCAGGAACGTTAAAGAGGTACAGGGTAAGGAGCGTTTGTGTGTGCAGTAGGAGATGGTGGGGAAGTGGAGAAGTGGGTGGGGGAGGGGCACCTCTCACAATCACTACACTACTGGCAAGGGTTCATGTATCCCCTTTCGGACTGACTCTCTTACCTTGAAGGAATGTAATCCCTTGCTCTAGTAGACCCACAAGGGGAGTCTCTTGCTAGATCTCTCAAACATTTCCATACCTGTTTATCACACTGGGAATTGTATCGAACATTTTTTCTCAATGGGGAGCAATATGGTGAGTCCATGTTTCCTGCAGTTGTTGCTTGAATTTGAAGAGTACAGTAAATCGTTGGTTTGCGAACATAATTCATTCTGAAACCATGCTTGCAATCCAAAACACTTGTATATCAAATCAAATTTCCCCTTAAGAAATAATGGAAACTTTAATACAAAATACTGTATGCACTCGTATTGCAAGACCTTGCTCGTTTAGAACAGTCACTAAACTCCAGCAGCGTCCGAGAGAGAGGAACCATCGGCTCAGTTGTGATGATGTGACGTGTGTATACTCTATGCACTTGTATTGCAAGACCTTGCTTGTTTATCAAGTTAAAATTGAATAAAATGTTTTGCTTGTCTTGCAAAACACTTGCAAACTAAGTTACTTGCAATCCAAGGTTATACTGTACAGTATATGTGAGGTACAGATAAGGATTATGTATAATATTACTTCTGCTGATGTTTCTTGACATTTCACTCTAATTTTAGTTGACTATTTTTACCTTTCATGTTATTGTTAATTATAATTATGCATGCATTCTTTGAATTCCACCCAGAATTGTAAATTGTAAGGATTAAAAATATTTTACAGCAATGATTTAACCAAGAAATAAGTAAATAAATGACTGGTACCCGATCTGATGTTTGGTAAGAACTTGCATTCCTTGTTGGACAAGGACAAATAGTAATATAGTTAAAAGCACCAAATGGATACAGGTTGATTTAAACCCATTCCTCATTCATTCCACTCATTTTCAGTAGCAAACATGACTGTGTGAATTGGGGAAAATAGACACAATCTGGTCAATATTCAGTTCATAGTGCTAAGCATTTTTAAAATGTTGACTGCTGTGGGCAGATTTAGCTCCAGTTAATCAGTGCTTAGCCATTTTCGGGCTCTGGCATTGAAAATCTGGGGCAAAATTGTGCTAGCCAGGTCTTTTGCAGTTTCCAGCACATATTCTGCTGTGTCTTGCATAACACACTTGCATAACCCTAGCCCTCAGCCACCTGGCCCTTGACCCTCGGTCTGATGACCCTCTTCCTCAAATTGATGGTTCTCCTTCTTGGCCTCCTGATGTTGTCCTGTGTGTGGAAAAGACAGAGTTAGAGTAACCACATCATATATGGGTTGCACAGTAGTCAGTCTGCCCCTCTTCTCGGAACCACTGCGGGCCTCCAGTACAGCCCTGGTGGTCCAGTGGTGCGAGGAGCCGGAACTGCCATCAATCCCTCCCTCCCAGTGACTGTGTGTAAAGGGATAACTCCTGCTGGTGAGGTGAGGCGGGAGTGATCCCTTTATGCTTTTGCCTCGCAGTCTCCATAGTGAAAAATTGCTGTCGTAAGATCATGAAGTTTGCCGTGGGATCTTGCGGAAGTCATTTTTTTTCACTTCGGAGACTGCAAGGCAGGTGCATAAAGGGATCGCTCCTGCCTCACTCACTACTGGACCACCAGGGACCTAAGGTAGACCTGTAGGGGGACTGGGAGGGAAGGGGAGGACAGGACTATTTGCACAAAGTCACTGGGAGGGAGGGATTGAAGGCAGCTCTGGTTCCCTAATCCACTGGACCACCAGGGCAGTACTGGAGACCCATGGTGGGTCCGGGAAGAAGGGCAGATTGACTGTCTGTCTGCACAACCCTGGACCACCAGGGCAGTATTGCAGGCTTGCGGTGGGTCTGTGAGGGGGGGGGGGCATTCCAGGAAAAGGGGCGGATTGGCTGGATGTTTGGCTGCAGAAGCAGCAGACAGTGGAGGGAGGAGAAGTCACTTCTGTACCGATGCTTGAATATAAACCATCAGTTTATATGTGAGTCAAACTTTTTTCCTTCTTTTTGGGGGAAAAAGGTTTCCTCAACTCATATTCTGATTGGTTTATATTCGAGTATGTACGGTATGATTGAAATGAAATCTAGGCTGTGGCCATTCCTGTGTGTTGGGACTGGTGGTGATTCCTAATTGGTCTTTGAGATTATTGAGATTTGTGTTTTTGGGTTATCTCATATTTCGAGATGAAGATTCAGGTCACCAAGGAGTATTAGATTGGGGTATTGTGTAGCTCTGTAGGGAATCAGGTTGAAGAGAATTTACTCTATAGCATTCCAGTTAACTGGTGGCCTGTATATTAAGAGGATTGGAATGCTCTCCTGGAGGAGGTTGTGTCGGAGACCACCATTCCAGAATTCAAGGGCAAGTTAGATGCACACCTTCTTGCAAAACACATTGAGGGATACGGGTAAACAAGGTCTTTAGCAGGGATCACCGGGATTGGCCTCTGCGTGTGCGGGTCGCCGGACTGGATGGACCTAGGGTCTGATCCGGTGAAGGCATTTCTTATGTTCTTATGATTCCTATGCTCTGGTCTCGCTTTGGGTTGCTCATCTCACAGAGCATTATTTCCAGCCCCTGGTTGTTGCTACTCTCGATGGAGTCTGCCCCAGCTTTGTTGGTTGGGTTGAGAACCTTTCAGTGGCCCCTCGTAGGTGTGAGACGTGACTGAATGGTATGAGGGAGAAGAGAAGGAGAGTAAAGATGTAAATGGAAAGAAAATTAATCTGAAACACTTATTTCCTTTAGAGGACCCTGAAAAGTTTACAAATGGTACAATCTAGTTACGAAGCCATTTTCTCCAAGTTGTTTTGCTCAGCTATCAAGGTCACGGTGTCATTCATCACCCAAACTTTGTGATGGGAAATTAAGGATTTCACAAATGTTTGATCAATAACATGTTTAGAAGTTGTTTTACCTCTGATGAATTGCTGAATTGGCAAATTATATTAGTCTATAATAAACCAGTCCACAAGAGAGCTGGACCAATATTTCATCGCTGCTTCCTATATTAATTATATGTAGCCTGCAATTAGAATACAATATATATTTTTTTGGATCAAGCTACAAATTCCGGGAGTCAAGGTAGACAGGTTTGTATTCTTTCAACTCTCACAAAAGGATAACGTGTCTGTGATGGAGAAAAAACAGGAGCTGGTGCAGAAGACTTTTCATTGAGAAATGATTCTATGTTCCCTGTTTCTCGGATTCTGATGATGGTTTCCGCCGCAGTTACCCGATGTCAGGCTAGGGTAGACAAGAGCTACTTTATGGAAGGGGACCTGATCTTGGGTGGAATAATTGTGATCACTCACTTTCTCCCGCATGAAGGTTTAAGTTTTACAAGTAGAAAAGATCCCAGTTTCTGCGTTTTGTAAGTAGTAATTTATCTGTTGTTCAGGGTTTTTTTCATACTTTCTAAACTATCAATCCTATGTAATTTTCCCTCAAGAGTGTGCAAAGAATAAATTCAGCAATCACGTGAAATAAAATGCAAACTTTCAAAATGATACAAGATAAAAACATAAACCTAGATAATGTACACTTCACAAAACAGACTTCTCCAAAGTCCTGACTTATCTGATCCCTGATATTTTAGTTAATGGTCTACAGACCTACAGTAGGTTAACTTACAGAATAGCATTTTAATATTTTAGAAATACACAGCAATGAACATGTTCTGTAAATTCAAGTTGGGAATCTTGTGGCCTTAATCATTGGTAGGAAATGTAGAAAACACAGTTCTGACTGCAACTGATTGTAATAGCAGTAGTAGTGAAAGTGGTATCCCAAAAGCCTCTTCGAATGAATAGTGGTCAGAAGTATACTGAGGTTGTGGGTTCAAATCTCACACTGCTCTTGTGACTCTGGGCAAGTCACTTAATCCTCTTCCAATTCACATTATCCTTATGACATAAATCATGAAAACACTTTCAGTGGGAGACTGTACTCTTATCTAGGGGGAAGCCTCAGATCCCCAAACTCCACCAGAGCAAATCTTGTGGCGCTGCTAGAGAGGGACGTAACTTCATAGGCTTAAAATACCCTCCGAAGAATTAATCTTCATTGATGTCATACGTTCAGAAAAGTAGCAGGCTGCTGGGTTCATGCTGCTGTAATGTGTATAAAGTTAACATTTTCCTTGCCGTTGAGGCACGCCACTGTTTCGCAGTATGGCTGCGTCAGGGCAGGAAGTCCTGGAAAGCAACCAGGTAAAGATTATAAAGTACAGCAATGAGTCAAAAAAAAAAATACAGTCAAAAAAACTGTTTCTTCACATACAGATCCGGCCCGTACACTCCACGCTCACACCACAGCTGCGACGGCTGCGGAACAGAAACGCTCCGTTTAAAGGCAGCGTCTGACGTCCTCACTGACGTAGCAGGAATAACATGTTCACTTGAACAGCTGACGGAACCTTTAAAATATGAATGGAGAGTTGGTTTACGGTACAAACACGTAAGCGTGTCAAAAACCGGTTGCCTGATAAGAAATTATGTGTAACAATTAATAACAGCCATTCATACGTCAAAAAAATAAGTGCCACTCAATTTTTTTGACTCATTGCTGCAGTTTATAATCTTTACCTTGCTCCATGCATGAAAAATGACTTTAGAATATTTCCCTCCTAAATGCATCTATCCACGTCCCATTCTTGATATCTCAAGCCTTTGTAAATGATTCTCCTCTGTACCAGCCTCAGTCAGTGCACTCATCATTATATAATACCTTCATCTTAGAGAATGACACAAGGACAAATGTGTCCCCATCTCTGCAGGAACTCAGTTTCCCTGTCCCATTCCTGTGAGTTTTGTCACGGTCCCTGTCCCCACCCTATTCCTGTAAGTTCACCTCAAACACTTATAATTTTAATGTATTTGAGGCTTCTGCAGATGAAGACAAAGCTTGCAGGAATGGGGCAGGGACAGAAAAAGAACTCACAGGGACTGGACAGGAAAATTAGTTCCCGTGGGAATGGGGAAAAATTTACCCCCATATCATTCTCTACTTCATCTTTCAATCTTAGTGGAACATTGTGTTGATTGTGAATCTGACTTTAAACTTTCAGCCTTTCAGTTCCCAAAACACCTTGATGTCTAATGTAATACTGAAGGCAATTAAGGAGGAAGTGGGAAAACAAAGACTAAATTAAGATCCATTATGGATAAGCCAGTGGCATACCAAGGGATGGGCGGGGGGGAGGGGGGATCCGCCCCGTATGCACGCTCCAAGGGGGTGCACAGCCGGCCGGTTCCAGACCCTCCCGCGCTGCTTCAATCGGCACTTCAGTGCCTTACTTAGAGCAGAGTCGGCAGCCGCGCTGAAGTGAAGAAGGTCCCGCGATGACTGGGAAGAGGTAAGTGACGTCTGGGGAGGGGGGGGGGGACCGGCAGCCGCAGTCATTGCGGGATCTTGCCGCAACTAACTGCGTCTGCCGGCCCAGCCCCCTCCAACATCACTTACCTCTTCCATCGGAGCAGAAGCAGTCATCGCGGGATCTTTGGGATGGAGAAAAAAAGGAGGTCAGGGTGGCATGAAAGGGTGTGGAGGGTGACAAAGGGGGGGGGGTTAGGGTGGTATGGCATCATCCTGAAGGGTGACAAAGGGGGGTCAGGGTGATATGGAATCACGCAGAAGGGTGACAAAAGGGGGGGGTCAGGGTGGTATGGAATCACGCTGGAGGGTGAAAAAGGGGGTCCAGGGTGATATGGAATCACGCTGAAGGATGACAGGGTAGTATGGAAGCGTGGTGGAGGGAGAGAAAGGGGCAGATTCTGATGGAATTCAGGGAAAGAGACATAAGAGGGAATGATACTGCATGGAATTGGGTTGTAGGGAGCGAAAGGGGGCAGATTCCGATGGATGTGGGGGGAAAGAGAGAGAAGGGGCAGATGATGGAAGTGGGGAGAAGGGGCAGATGATGGAAGTGGGGAGAGAGAAGAGGGCAGATGATGAAAGGAGGGGGGAAAGAGAGAGAAGGGGCAGATGATGGAAGTGGAGAGAAGGTGAGAGAAGAGGGCAGATGATGGAAGTGGGGAGAGAGAAGAGGACAGATGATGGGGGAAATGGATTGAGTTAGGAAAATACTGGAGGGGGTGAGTGAAAGAGGTGGCGAGCTGTAGGTAGACAGTAAAAAAGGAAATTGATGAGAGGGTAGTAAGAACGTAATCTAGATGGATGCAGAAAATAAATTGAAAAGGAAAATGAGGGAAGAAAGGGATTGCAGAAGAGAGGTGTGGGAGAGGGAAGGAGAGGAGAGAGATGCCAGACCAATGGGGGTGAAAGGAGAGATGGAAGGGGGAGGCATACAGTTTCTGGAAGGGGCACAGAAGGAGAGAAAATGCCATATAGGGGCAGAGAGATGGCAGACAGTGGGTGGAAGGAAGAGAGTAACAAGAAGATGAGGAAAGCAGAAACCAGAGAAGGCAAAGGTAGAACAAAAATTTTCTATTTATTTATGCTTTAGGAGACATGTGTCACTGTTTCTGTGATGTTGCATTGTATGCAGAGTCCAACTTCTTGCTGGTTCAATTTAACCTTTGTCTATGTATTTCTATTTTATCCCCCGTTTTACAAAACTGTGGAGCGTTTTTTTAGCGCCAGCCGTGGTGGTAGCAGCTCTGATGCTCAGAATTCCATGAGCGTCAGAGCTGTTACCACCATGGCTAAAATCCACAGTACAGTTTTGTAAAAGGGGGAGGGGTTAGTTTGTGATGACATTCGATACTAGGCGAAGGTGTTTTCTGTTCTATGTGTTCGAAAGACATGGTTTTCTGTTAGGATTGACGGTGTAGGATTAATCTGTACTAGTCTGGCTTGTTTAGTATTACAATGGGTGTACTGATGTTGTACTTCTCACTACAGTATGTAAGATGCTGCCTTTTCCTAGGTACTCATGTGTGACATGTAGCTTGTTCCTAAAACTCATGTTTTTCGTACAGATGGGGAGGAGGGAGAGGTGCCGAAAAATGTTGGGCCCGGGTGTCACATTACTGCAGGTTAATATTGAGTGTAGAATATGCTTTCAAATAACTAAATACAAATAAGACAAAGATTTTATGGTTTAATAACCGACTATCTTTGGTCCCTACATCAATTACACTGGAATCTGGAGCTTCTGTTAAAGTTGAAAAAACCACCAAAGTATTTAGAGATTATTTTGGACATACAAGGAGCAAATTGCAAATTTATGGAAGAAAACCACGTGTGTAATGAGACAGTTGAGAGTGATGAAATCTTATTTTTTGGACAACATTTTGCATTTCTGATCATCTGAATTTATTCTTATCACGCTTGCATTATTCATCTAATAAACTAAGTAATACATTTTGATTGCAATTTTCTCCTTTTAGAGGTTTACGTTTTAAACATCAATTTAATTCTTTTTTTTACATATACTGCTATTGTTATTTGGAAGGATTTACTGATATTACTAATACTTATCACTTATATAGCGCTGAAAGGTGTATGCAGTGCTGTGCATTTTGACAATTATAAGACGGTCCCTGCTCGTAAGAGCTTACAATCTAACTTGGACAGACAGACGACATACACGATTGGGGATGCAAAACCCAAGGTGAGAGGAGTTAGGAGTCGAATACCAAAAAGGACCGAAGTTAGTTACTGGAAATTTCATAAAATGTGGAAGAATTGTAAGGACATCTTTTTATTTAAGGAATTGTATTTTCCCAGAGAATTATTATGGCTTCTTTTTGATGCAAATCGCCTTGAACTATATGCATTTGATTAGATTAGATTAGATAAATGAGATAACCAAGGGTAAAGCAGTTCAGGATAAATTTGCCTCATCAGATTTTGGGGTTTAGCTAAGATTCGTAGCAGTATTTGATAGTAGGTTTTGGTATTGTAGAAACTGGGATTGTATAGTATAGTTTATGCTTCTAAAGACCCCATTCTCCACAACCACTGTCGAACCTCTTTCAAACACAGTGGCATTTTAGGCAACATTTAATCCCTTCCCTACAACCACTGTCGAACCTCTTTCAAACACAGTGGCATTTTAGGCAACATTTAATCCCTTCCCTACAACCACTGTCGAACCTCTTTCAAACACAGTGGCATTTTAGGCAACATTTAATCCCTTCCCTAACGTTTTAGCCCATCTATGGTCTTTTTCTTGAAAATTGTAATTCTACCCTTCATCCTCCCTTGCGAGACTGTCTGTAGTTTAAATTTGTTGTCTAAATGTTGCGATATGTCTATTTTTTTGGTTGTTGTTAATCGCTTAGAAATTTTTTATATATGCATTTTATCAAATTTCTAATAAAACTTGAAACTTGAAAACTTTGTTTGCTTACAGAACTGACTCTTTTCGTTATGTTCGGCAACTCTTGGCTTTTTATTTTGCCATTAAGGAGATCAACCAAAATACAGAGATCTTGCCTAATATCAGTCTGGGTTTCCATATCCATGACTCCTGCTCTGATGCTTCTTTCTCACTGTGTGGCGTTCTGAGTATTTTATCAGGACAAGAAGATCCGGTTCCTGGCTATACATGTCATCAGCGGGGCCATGTTGCGGGTTTCATTGGAAGCTTCCCTTCAATGACATCACATGAAATTGCCAGACTCACAGGAATCTATGGGTACCCGCAGGTACAGAAAGAACAAGTCTCCATTTATCTTTCTTCCTTCTTTCCCCTGTTCATCTTTTGCTAGCCTCAATTATTGCTGGTGGCAACAAAGAGAAGTTTTCATTGAATGTGTAAAAAAATATCAGAAGAAACTGAGCAAGAATAAGCCATATTTGTCTGTAAAGAATAGACTAGATATTACCCCTTACTGAGCAATCCTATTGGGCCCCCCACGCACCCCTTCCCCCCCCACCCCCCCTTCTTCCATGGGCCGAATATACACATACTTTTCTCTGTCACCGCACTCTTTGACCAAAAGATTTGTAATCCTGCAACCACGTCAAGGTAGACTCTTTCAGCAGGGCCCTAACCTAACCTAAACTAAACTAAACTAAACTAATCTATACCTATCTATTCTAAACTAACATATGACTAATACTGAACTAATAACAAACTAACATCTGCATAATAAATAGCTAATAAATAATAGTGCTAGTAGGTATAATTCACTTTTGAATGTAAAATCTCAGTTAAGGATTTCTTTTAACCTTTGTAGGCCAGAAGTAGATCACAGTTGCACAATATTTTTTGTAACAAGTATTAAATGTGTTTTTATAAATACTGTAAGCTTAATAAATATATCAGAAAAAACTACACATCTGAGCGCATATCTAAACATACATATCTGAGCGCATATTTGAACATACACATCTGTATGATCCCATCCTCCTCAGCTTGCCTATAGCTGCATCATGCATGTTAAAAATGTACGATATGTTGATATGTGCACCTTCCTTCCTTCCCATCCATCCTCCTCAGCCTGTCCTTACACATCCACAGCTGCATGTTAATGATGATGTATATGTTATGATGATAAATAAGTGCATATGAGCACATCATTAACATGCAGCTATGGATGAATATATAATGATGTTATGAGTGTGCACCTCTTCCTTCCCATCCTCCTCAGCATGTCACATACAGCATGCTACATTACACAGACTTTGTGTAATGTAACATGCTGTATGTGACATGCTAAGGATGATGGGAAGGAAGAGGTGCACACTCATAACATCATTATATTAATCTGATAATCATCACCACCAGGCTGTGTGTGTTATGGGATGGAGGAAGAAAGGTGCATGGGATGGAGGAAGAAAGGTGCATGTTTAAATTGATCACTGCCTTACTAGTTCTGCAGCTCCTCGTGCTGCTCCTCTCGTCCTGCCCTCCTAGAGACGTGGTGACGTCATCCGGCCGACCCGCTCTCGCAGATTCAGTGGCAGGCAAGTGATGTGTCTCCTGATTGGCTAGGCACCCTAAGCCCAAGCCAATCGGAGTGGAGATAGGGCGGGCCTTGGTGAAGGAGTCAGGAAATGAGAGGCACGCACCTAGTATATCGCCGGCTGTGGCCGCGGGCCAGGTAGACGGATCCACTTTTGTCCGGGGGGTGCTATCAGGAAATCGGCAGGGGACAAAAAAAAGTATGACAGCAGTGTTTATTGTTTATTGTTGTGCACAGCAAAAGCATAATACAGGAATTTGTGCCATGGTGGCCTAGGACAGTGTTCTTCAACCTTTTTAGACCCGTGGACCGGCAGAAAAAAAAGAATTATTTTGTGGACCGGCAAATTACTAGGACTAAAATTTAAAACCCCCGTTTCCGCCCCATCTCTGCGAGCTCGCTCCCCACAAATCATCTGATCCCATCCACACAAGCCTCAGTTATGATTTTATATTGAATGTATTTTATTAAAGTATAAAAAGAAACAATATTCTGTACAATTGTCATTTTATAAAAACAAATAATTCAGAGCAAGGATCAACAAAACCTCTGTCTCCCCTCCCCTTCACATATATCCCCTCTACTATCAAGAAAACTGAACAAGCCAAATTATTACAGAATGCTACACAGAAATATCATTCTAACAGAATACTGCTGTCACACATGACAGGAATAGTTTTAGGGGAGTGCAACTAGGGCAACTGCCCCCTGGTCAGAGAGCGCCATAAGCCAGCTGGAAGCTAAAGAAGCACTGCCTGGGTTTTGCAGTCCCCAGTTATGTCTAACACCAGCTCTAGCAGGATATATATTTCAAATCTGATATATTCTAATCACAAAATAGAAATAAAATTATTTTTTTCTACCTTTTGTCGTCTCTGGTTTCTGCTTTCAATCTTCTTTTCACTCTCTTCCTTCCAGCGCCTGCCCTCTCTGTCTCTTCAATCCAGCATCTGCCCCTTCCATCCACTGTCTGTCCTCTCCCCCTTCCATATGGTATCTGTCTTCTTTCTATGCCCCTCTCCCCTTTCCATCCAGCTTGTGCTCCCTCTCTCCTTTTTACATGATTCATTCCAGCTTCACTGCTCTCTTCATTTTTATCTCTCCTACACCAGATCTATCATTGTTGTCCCTCTCTGCTTATTTTTCTGCTGATCCCTTCCTATCATCAATCTCTCTACTTTCTCATGCCTGTGTCTCCCCTTCCCCTCCTCTAATCTCTCTGCCAGCTGTTTCCTTCCTTTTTTCATTCTCCCTTCCCTCCTCCTCCTGTCCAGCAGTAACTCTCTTCCCTTCCTCCCCTCCCAGCAGCATCTCTCCTTCTCCCTCTCCAGTAGCAGCTGTCCCTTTTTTTTCCCTTGCTCATAAGCTTCCCTCCAGGTCCAGTAGGAGCTGTCCCTTTTTTTCCCTTGCCCAGCAGCTTCCCAGACTCCTTTCCTTCCTCCCCTCCCATCAGCATCTCTCCTTCTCCTTCCCCCCAGGTCCAGTAGCAGCTGTCCCTTTTTTTCCCTTGCCCAGCAGCTTCCCAGATTCCTTTCCCTCCTCCCCTCCCAGCAGCATCTTTCCTTCTCCCTCTCCAGTAGCAGCTGTCCCTGTTTCCCCTTGCCCAGCAGCTTCCCAGACTCCAATAGTGGCTTTCTCCCCTCCCAGCAGCTCTCCTTACTTCCCAGCGCAGCAATTCAGGAAGGCAGTCTCGGGTCCTTTGTTGGATCACGCCGCCTCTGAGGAAAGAGGAAGTTGCATCATCAGAGGCAGCCGCGACTCAGCAAAAGCCCCGAGGCTGCCTTCGTGAATAGCTGCGCTGGGAAGTAAAGGAGAGCTGCAGAGAGGGGAGAAAGCCACTGTCGGAGGCTCCCCAAGATCTGTCCGGCCCAGCGCAGACTTCAGCTGTTGATCTAGCTGGCCCTGCGCGGACCGGCAGGAAATTGAAGGGAGTCAATCATGCCGGCCCTACACGGACCGGCAAAAATTTCCTGCGGACTGGCGGTTGAAGAACTGTGGCCTAGGACCCTGAGGGAGCCCGGGCCCCCTGTCAGCTCTGGGTCCCTGAATGCAGGACTGGTAGTACTGCCCTGATGGCGGCCCTGTTCTGACCACCTCGACAGTATCCAGACAGTGCCAGGGCTGTATCTGGGTGGATCATGAATGGAATCAGAGGTTGTCTAGTTAGCTGCCATATCCTGACCCCCTAACTGGATAGCAAATCTAATAAAGGAGTCATTTTCAAATCAGCTAAAACAGAAGTATTTTTGCTAAATATCTGGCCATACCAGCCTAATAGAGGATGTGACACAGGCAGACATAGATGGAAAGAACTGTAACAGCACATGTATTTTTACTGTACACTCAGGCTCAGATTGTGTATAGGAAGCCCGGTCTCAGAAACCGCCTAAGCGGCTTTTGAGAATCGCACATGGGAGTCCTATATAACTTTTTTCTCTTTTGAAATTGGAATTTCTTTGATTTATTACTTTCTAGTGTTCAAGGCCTTATTGTTAATATAAAGATAACAAATGACTTATCTTGCTAATAAAAGTGCATATTTTAGAACTATTCAAGATTTAGGTATGCATTGAGCATAGATTGAGATTTTGATGTTTATATTGCATAAATATCTAAATCCCAGTTTTAAAAAGTGAAGATTTTCTTATCTATAACTAAAAAATAAGTATCTGACAAGGGGGTGTGGTCTGGGTATGTTTTGAGTGGGATTAAAAATAAACATATATGGTCCATATCGAAGAAACCTCCACTGGAAAGATTAGGGATGTTCACCCACTTAATACCCCAGTATTTGATGCCCTCCCCTCCCCCCCCTACAGAAGTGATGATGGTCATTGACATTTGGGGCCACTCCATGCTATCCTAATATTTTTTAAAGGGTGCTATGTGGAGCGATTTAATCCTATACAGAATACAGTAGACTCAGTTAACCAGCACCCATGTGGATTGATAGATGCCGGAGATGGGTCTAGGGCCCCGGATTTTCCAGATGCAATGATATTTAGGCATACATGTTATGGAACAGGGTTTTGGGCCTACAGTATCTGCACATAACTCCTAATTTCTGCCAATTTAAGTGCTTGTTAGCATCAATAATTATCTCCTAATTGATTAATTAGTTTTATATGGATTCACATCTCAATTTGGGCAACCTTTACACAATCCAGGGGAATATGAGTTGTGTTTGTATGTTATGTAATGCTACTTAACACTCAACTGTCAAGCATGTGGAAAAAGAGTGTGTTATATAGGCTTAATGCTAATATTTTATCATTTAAATTACGTATGGATTAATTGGGCACAAGTTACAAAATGAGGGTATTAATTTTTTCTATATGAAGCAAAAGTTCAAAATATGAAAATAAATAAAATCCTTTGACCTTTTTCATCCTAGATTAGTTATGGATTGTCAAAAACGTCACTGAATGAACTAGTTGAGTTCCCATTCTTTTATCACACTTTTCTAAGTGATGATTCTTATTTCCATGGTATAATTCAACTTCTGGCACTCTTTGGATGGAGCTGGGTCGGGATTCTCACTTCATTCGATGAGAATGATAAAATGTACAGTGAAGAACTAAGAAGGGAGATTATCAGGAGTGGGAGCTGCGTAGAATTTTTGGAATTAATCCCTGAGGTTGTTTCATCTAGAGACAAACGAGAACAAATTTCTAACAAGATCTTCAAATCAATGGCCAATGTGATTATTATCCATAGTACCTCCAGTCGTATGACATTCTCATTGTGTTCCTATGTCTTGAAAACCATTAACAATAGAGTGCTGATTTTCTCTGTGGAGACCTCTTCCATTCAGAGCGTATATGCCCTCACCATCCCTTCAACCTGTACTGCGGTTAATGGTTCCCTAATGTTTACTATACCCAAAGGACATATTCCAGGTTTCAAGCCTTTTCTCCAAAGTCTCAACCTCTCAACATTCCCAGAACCATCTCTTTTACATTCTGTGTGGAGAAATGCATTTCATTGTGAGCCTAAGCCTACAGAAGGGATTATGGAATACTGCACAGGACATGAGACATTATCAGACTTCCCTGCTTCAAAATATGATGTGGATCATTTTCAGTTTACTTATACTCTTTACAACATGGTTTATGCCATGGCTCATGCCTTACACAACATGTACATAACTAAGTCCCAGCTTGGGGAGAGTCTTAAATTGGAACCTCAGCCATGGCAGGTAAACCTTCCAGATTCATTTTCTCTAGCAAGAAGAATACGTGTCTTGGTGTCTAAGAAGCTATAATTCAATTTAATTTAATCAAATCATGTAAGAATACCGAGCAGTGCCAGACGTGAGCTACTTTCTCAATGTCAGGACAGCATCAGGAGTACAAGGATTTGTATCACATTGTAGTTGGTGCAAATGAGTTTATTAGGATTTTTTTCAAGTTTCAAGTTTATTAGGATTTTATATACCGCCTATCAAGATTATCTAAGCGGTTTTTTACAATCAGGTACTCAAGTATTTTCCCTCTCTGTCCCGGTGGGCTCACAATCTATCTAACGTACCTGGGGCTATGGAGGATTAAGTGACTTGCCCTGGGTCACAAGGAGCAGCGCTGGATTTGAACCCACAACCCCAGGGTGCTGAGGCTGTAGATCCAACCACTGTGCCACACACTTACAGTAAGAATGATTCCCAGGCCTAAGTGCGATTCTTTAACCTGCACCTAAATTTAAGCACAATTTATAGAATAGTAAAAGCGGCACCATAATTGCCTAGGCGCATGAAAAAACAGTGCTTGTTGCATTTCACTCAGATTATGGTGCCTTTTTCAGAATCGCGGCCTGCGTCGATGGTAGGCGGTGGAAATCTAGGCCAGGGTTTTAAAGGCCCACATGTCCAGTGCCTACCTACGATGTAGAATCATGCTTAGAGGTGCCAAATGTCAACTCCAGCCATAACCATGCATCTTTTGACGTTCAACACCACTCGGCATCTGCATAGATGTGATTCCTGCACCTTGTTTTGTAGGTGACTCATGGTGCATACTTTTTTCTTTTACCCTCTGGAATTCAATCCTAGTGTGTATGTGTCTGTGTGTTGTGGGGAAGCCATGGGAGAGAATTCAAATGATTTCTGCTCTCGATTTCAGAAATACAGTGGTAGCTTGGTTTACGAGCATAATTCATTCCAGAAGCATGCTCGTAATCCACAGTACTCGTATATCAAAGCAACTTTCCCCATAGGCCATAATGGCAATGCTGACAATTCATTCCACAACCGAAAAGGTGCCGAGGAAGTGGCAAGGGATGGCCCAGGGGTATGTACCAATTGGGTGCTGGGTGTCGGGTGCCGGGTCTCTAGAAAATGCCTCCTCCGTCCGCCTCAGGGGGATTCCACTGCCGTCCACCAGTCAGCATTCCACGCCGGTTCCGCATGTTGGAGAGCCTATGAGAGCTCACGCAGCTGAGTGTCGTCCCACCTGCACGTTACGTATGATCGATGATTGACGTTGTGCGTGATCATTCGCAATGTGCAGGTGGGACGTCTCTCGGCTGCATAGGCTCAGATACAGGCTCTCCAACATGTGGAAGGCACCCGGCGTGGAGGGCTGGCCGGGGGACGGAATAGGAATCCCCATGAAGCAGCACTTCCTGCAGCTGTAAGTGCTCATTAATCGGGGCACTGCTCCGTTGGTGAGACAAAAGTTTGCTGAGTGTTTTGCTCGTCTTGCAAAACACTCGCAATGCGCGTTACTTGCAAACCGAGGTTCTACTGTATCTAGGACACAGGGTACAAAAATAACATGCAAAGGCATGGTATTAGTATAAGTCTGAAACTCTCATGCTGTAGGATAAATGATAAGGGATTTATAATTTAAGCAAAAAAAATTCTTTATCTTTCTAGCTCAACCAGTTCCTTAAGAGAGTTCACTTTAAAGCCCCAGATGGACATGAGATTTTCTTTGATGACAAAGGACGTGCTTCAGTTCATTATGACATCGTACAATTTTTTCAGTTCCCCAATGGCACATCCACCACAATTCATGTTGGAAGTTTCAACCCATCAGCTCCCAGGGACAAGCAACTCATTGTGAACCAAACTGCCATCTTCTGGAAAACTGTCTTCAACCAGGCACGAAACAGTCACATTCTGTTTATTATCGAGGTTATAGCTTGAAATTAGAGTTGTTTAACATGTCATTATCTTCTTCTGATTTCTCTAATTCAGTGGTGGATAATAATCAATCGCTGTGACAGATTGTAAGCCACTCGCAGCCTATGTCTGTGAACCCTTAGGCTGAGGTTAATCTAGCATCTGGGATTGAATGATGCAGTAACCAGGAAGTTAGGCAGGCACCATCCAATATTCAGATAACTACCTGGTTATCAGTTCACTTAACCAGCCACTGTACTGAATATCACCACTAACAGGTTAAGTGCTGGCTCCACTCTTGACCTCCCCTAACCTAGCCGGTTAGTACTTTAGGAGTCAGAGGCGATAACTGGTTAGTTCTTTTGAAATGGTACAGAATATCTGAGCATGGTCAGCTCGGTGGAGTTTAACCAAGAATAGGGTTACCAGACGTCGGGATTTCCCCGGACAAGTCTCCCTCAAAATTGCAATCGGGCAAGAGGTCAACGCAATGACATCACGTGCAGTCAACAAAGGGTGGAACTGGGGCAGAGCTAGGGCTGGATTGGGGGTTGAACAGGGGCATGATGGGGCAGAGATTGGTGGAACTGAGCAGGACTGGGAGCAGGTCTAAGGGGTCCGGATTTACCGAATGGAAAATCTGGTAACCCTAACCAAGAAGAAGTACAAAAATTTGTCTTTAAACTAGTTTTGATGTAGCTCATAAATGCTCTGTTTGGGGGGTGGGGGAGGGGGAATTTAAGCGTGTCGCAATTTGTCCGGCAGAAGCATTGATAATAGATTTAATAAACATTGAGCCAGAAAACGGCAATGGAATATGACTCTTTTCTCTTTCTTTCTCTTCTCAGGTCCCCCACTCTGTGTGCACTGAGAGCTGTGCACCGGGACACAGGAAAGTTCTTGATCGTGAGAAGCCGGTCTGCTGCTTTGACTGTATCCCTTGCTCTGAAGGGGAGTATTCGAATACAACAGGTAGACAAAACACCCAATGGAATACCTAAATCTTAATGGAAACACAAATAGGAACTACTTTGCAAAGACAGAGCAAGAAGCAGAATTATTGTATCCATCCGCCCCAATGACCTGGAACTCCTTTCCTCTATACTTAAGACCTGAACAAAATCTGCAAAAGTTCAAAAGCAGTTTAAAGTGTTTTCTTTTTAAAGATGCCTTTAACTGACAATATGATATATATTTACCTTAACAGTGTCTAAAATTTCTCTCTTTTTCAGTTTCCTAGCAATTCTTCTGCTTCCCTACTCCCTCTTGTATTTCCCTTCTGTGTTCCTTTTCTTTAAATATTGTAGTTCTCCCCCTTTTCCTATTGTTTTCTGTAGCTTAAGCATGTTAGTCAGCCCAAGAATTATTATTAGTCATGTATGTCTAATTGGTCTCCAGTTTGTCTCCTTGTTATTTTTACATTTTTTATGTACAACGCTTTGTACCTTCGGATAAGCGTTTTATCAAAAACTTGAATAAACTTAAACTTAAATTATACAGTATTTATGGATTGAAAGGTTTATGCACTAAAGGGCAATGTTTTGGCTATGAGCAATTAGCATTTTATACGGTAGCTATTTACCCCCAAATTCTATATATGGTTCTTAAGGTAATGCAAACATATCCACAAGCTTAGCTGATGTAAATTATAGGCTTAACCTTTTACAGAGCCAAATAGACTGAAGCCCATAGGAGACAAATGAGATTTGGTGCATTTACCATGGCAGCATCGTCACCACAGATTTGTAAAAGGGGCCCGGTTTGAGCTATTGTTTCCTTCTTAAAAACTCTGATTGTTGGTATGAAAATATGTTTTTTTTAAAATGTTTACATTCTATAGATGCAGAGAACTGCATGAAGTGTCCTGAAGATCAATGGCCCAATGAGAAGAAGGATAAGTGCAACCCAAAAGTCATTGAATTCCTGTCCTATGGCGAGCCCTTGGGTATAGCTTTGTCTTCTGTTTCTATTCTCTTATCCATTATCACTGCCCTAATATTGGGCATCTTTATTAAATACCGGAACACACCTCTGGTGAAGGCCAACAACCTGAATCTCAGCTACGTCCTCCTCGTGTCCCTCACGCTATCTTTTCTCTGCGCCTTGATGTTCATCGGTCGGCCTGGAGCAGTGAGCTGCCTTCTTAGGCAATCAGCATTCGGGATAATATTTAGCACTGCTGTTTCTTCTGTGCTGGCAAAAACTGTCACAGTTGTCATCGCCTTCAGCGCCACCAAGCCCAGCAGCAAATTAAGCAAATGGGTGGGGACAAGAGTCTCCAGCTATCTAATCCTTCTCTGCACTTCTGGTGAAATCGTGATATGCATTTTATGGCTCCTCATCTCTCCTCCGTACCCTGATTACGATACCCAGTCTGACACTGGGAAGATGATCTTGCAGTGTAATGAGGGATCCACCTTTGCATTTTATTTGGTGATTGGGTACATGGGCTTTCTGGCACTTCTAAGTTTCATTGTGGCTTTTCTAGTGAGGAAATTGCCGGACAGTTTCAATGAGGCCCAGTTTATCACTTTCAGCATGCTGGTGTTCTGCAGTGTTTGGGTGTCTTTCATCCCAGCCTACCTGAGCATCAAAGGTAAATATATGGTGGTCGTGGAGTTATTTGCCATCCTGGCTTCTAGTGCTGGACTGCTGGGCTGTATATTCATCCCCAAGTGCTACATTGTTCTGTTCAGGCCTGATCTGAATACGAGGGAGCATTTAATTGAGAAATAAGTGTTCTAAGATATTAAAATGAAATAGGACTTCATCCACATGACTTTAATGTTCCTCCACCCTCAGGAAAGATGAAAACTACCATCAATATTCTTAAAAGTGATTGAATTTAAAACCTAGAGCCATCATTATAGCCTGACAACACTGAGGCGAATTTTCAAAGGATGGTACAGGCAGTCCCCGAGTTACAGATGCCCGACTAAAGTACGACTCGTACTTAAGAACGTGCTTGCGGCTCCATTTGATTTCACTGAGCAGAATTTTCAGTGGCATAGACTCCTACACTTCTCCTGCAGCAGATTCAGGAATGATGCATGGCCACGTTAAGAACAGTGTGCAGTTGTTTATACTGTAGTCTAAATACTTCAAGCTTACAGTTTTGCAGGAATATTTGGCCATATAGGTGTTTGATGTGGTATTGAATTCCCCTACCACTGCTGGTCTGCTTGGCTGCATATTCATCCCTAAATGCTACATTATGCATAACCTCACTCAGCTGCAAGGGCTGGATTAAAGGATAGGCCCAGTAGGCACGTGCCTAGGGTCCAAAGTGGTCAAGGGGGCCTGCTGAAGGAGGGCAAACAGACCACTCAACAATCTTTTTTCAAACGGCAACGGGCTTCCCCCAGCATTGATCGGCAATGCGGCCCACCCCAGCATCAGTTGGCTACGCTGGCCCCCCACCCCGCTGACCCTCCTATCTCTCCCTCCCATCGCGAGATGACCGACCGACAAACCTCCGTCAGCAGCCACAGAGCTCTAAACTGGCTGCATCGTGGTCTTCTCCTGCCAATGATTCCCTCTGCCATGTCATTAATGACATCATCAGTGACGTGGCACAGGGAATCACCAGCAGGAGAAGACTGTGGCTGCTGACGCTGTTGGAGTGAGGTTTGTTGGTTGTCTCGTGATGGAAGGGAGAGATAGGAGAGTCAGCGGGGGTTTGACTGCTGCGGCAGTGGGGGGGGGGGGGGGATAAGCGGTCTGCCCTTGATGCTCCATTAAATTCTTCGGGCAGCAACAGCATTTACAATTCACTGCTGTTACCAGCTTCAGACCTTCCTTTCTGCCGTGTCCTGTCTACTTTCTGTTTCCATGAAGGCAGGACCTGAAAGAGAAGGCCTGAAGCCAGCAACAGCAGCGAATTGTGAATGCTGCTGCTGCCCAAAGTTCTTGACGCCAGGCCTTGAGTGACAGAAGGAGGAAAGGGAGTAGGGGGCTGCATCCAGCTGGAGGGAGAAAGAGAGGGATAAGGAAGATGAGGGAGGGAATGAAAGGAGATGTCAGGGCTTCGAGGAAAGGGAGGGAGGAAGAGATGCCAGGGCATGGAGGGAAGGAGGAAGGTATGCCAGACCAAGGGAAAAGGAAGGGGAAAAGGAAGAAGGCAGTATCAGAGCATGGAGGGGGAGGAAGAGATGGAAGAAAAGGAAAGGAGAGAGATGCAGGGAATCAGGGAAGGGAAGATGCCAGACCGTGGTGTGGGAAGGAAAGAAAGGAGAAGAGAGAGAAGCCAGAGCATAGGGGAGGGGGTGGTGACAGAGCGAGAAAAATGAAGAGGTGACAGAGCTGAAATCAATCATGTACAAAGGAGAGAAAGGGCACAGGATAGACAGTTTATGGAAGGAGCATAGAAAGTGGGAAGATGCCATATGGAACAGGGAAAGGGCAGAAAGTGGATGGAAGGGGCAGAGGGGGCGTGGAATACTTGTGGTGCTGAGGGGCCCCCGAAGAATTAATCCTGCCCTGCCTGATGCTCATGCCAGCGTCAGCTCTTCCTCTGATGCAATTTCCTGGACCCGCACATAGGAAACAATGTCAGAGGAAGAGTTGATGCTGGTGCAAGCAGCTCTTTCGGGTTGCTGCTCACACCAGAAACATGAGATATTTACAGGGGAAGGGGTTCATTGGAGTAGGAGGTGTGGATGGGGTGGGGGTGAAGAAGAGGGTGAGGGAGGGGCGTCACCACTCCTGGTGCCTCTCACAATCGCTACACTACTGGGAAAGGTTCACGTATCCCCTTTCTTACTGACTCTCCTACCTTAAAGGAATATCACCCCTTGCCCTACTAGACCCACAAGGGGAGTCTCCTGCTAGACCTCCCTAAACATTTCCTTACCTGTCTATCACACTGGGATTGTACTGAGCATGTTTTCTGAATGGAGAGCAATATGGTGAGTCCATGTTTCCTGCATTTGTTGCTTGAATTTGAAGAGTATATGTGAAGTACCGATAAGGAGTATATATAATATTACTTCTGCTAATGTTTCTTGACATTTCACTCTCTAATTTTAGTTGTCTATTATTATGCTTTCATTTTATTGTTAATTATAATTATGCATGCATTCTTTGAATTCCACCCAGAATTGTAAATTGTAAGGATTAAAAATATTTTAAATAAATGATTAAACCAAGAAATCTATATATATAAAATTGGATGTGAGTGTTTATGTATGTATGTTCCAGCATAACTCTGAAATGCATGGACAGATTTTAACCAAACTTGGAATATATATGACTTACTATTTGGGGAAAAATACTGTGGGGGTGGGAAGGGGGGGGACATGTCACAATTATGGAAAACAACAGATAATAGTATCTAACCCATAGTTTTTGGGTTCGCTGAGATGAATACGCAGACTCCCGATGCCATTTAAGTCCAAGTTCAGCCCCATACAGAGGGCTATTCGTGCTCCTAAAAATGAAGATGTCCATGAAATAAGCAATCAAATACTTCCCATTTTACCAGGCGTAATCACTGAATATAAGTCTATCGATGCCGGAAGATTGGGATAAATAAATATGCAGGCAATGCCGGGTAATTAGCTAGTAAATAAATAAATGACTGGTATCCGATCTGATGTTTGGTAAGAACTTGTAGTCCTTGTTGGACAAGGACAAATAGTAAGAGAAGATCAATGAAGGAATGCTCAGTTTGTAAATCTTTAAAAGCACCAAATGGACACAAGGTTGATTTAAACCCATTCCTTAATCATTCCACTCATTTTCAGTAGCAAACATAACTGTGTGAATTGGGGAAAATAGACACAATTTGGTCAATATTCAGTTCATAGTGCTGAGCATTTTTAAAATGTTGACTGCTGTGGACAGATTTAGCTCCAGATATTCAATGCCAAGCCATGTCCGGGCTCTGGTATTGAATAACTGAGGCAAAATTGGCTTGTGCCTGTCTTATGTAATTTCCTCAGCTGTGTCTTGCATAACACACTTAGGTGGAGCCTAGCTGAATATTGACTGGGATCCACAGGTCCCAACAAGATTCTCCATCCCAAGATTACAATCCCCCCAGCCCTCCCTTCTATTCCCTCGAGCATCAACAACACTCCTAATCCCCCTGACTTCCCTTTCAATCTCAAAACCAGAGCTGTGGAGTCGGAGTCGGTGAAAATGTGCTGACTCCAACCCTGACTCCTAATAGAATTAAATTGTATGTCATGCAAATATTATAATGCTGAAATTTCTTATTTCACAGATAATAAATTTGTTTCAGGATATGTTTTACTTTTAGAATATATTTTGATATCAAATTCTTTAATGATTACAAAATGTAATTTATATTATGATACTTATATTAGTGAAAGTGGCACCTATAAAATGACACGAGGACAATTTGTCCCTATCCACACAAGCTCTGTCCCTATCCCCGACCTGCAAACTCCTATATAGATATATAAAGGCGTCGGAGTCAAAGTGGAGATACCATCAATAAAGGAGATGGAGTCGCAAGGTTTTGTATACTCCACAGCCCTGTTCCAAACATAAAAAACACATTTCCAGGACTCCTTCCGGCCTACCTGTCCTGCTTCTGCCTGTCACATCTGCCTCTTCAAAATGGCTGCCACAACCTCTAGCATCATCCTTGCAATATTTCACTAGTATCGCAAGGCCTCTTAGTAGAACAGAGGTGGGAGTGAGAATGCTCCTACTCCAGGTTCACAAAACTACAAAATAAGCTTTGAGTAAATCCTCAGGGAGGGAGGGGGGTGCATCTTCAGGGGAACCGCACGTAGAATAGCACAACACACTGCAGCGCTCTCACCGTGAGGTTCCCCTGAAGATGCAACTGGCGAAACTGGGTCTCCCATTGGAATTTTCTTTGCTGGATTGATTGGAGCTAAGACTACAAGCAAGATTTGATGATAAGTACACTGTAGTTATGTGGTTGTTCCAGCGTTGATATTTATCATGTGAGAGTGTGCAGTTTCCAGTTGGAGTTTGTTCCTGCTGTGGGTGGACTTCTTTGGCTTATTTGGAGGGATTTTGTTGAGATTTTTTCTTTGAGACCTATGGTATGATGATTATCAGCATGCTTGGTTACAGTTGAGACTGTTGCATTGCTCTTGGATTATATCTGAGGTCTCTCTTTACTTCACTTTAGTATAATGGAGCTGAGTAGTTGCCTCAGACAGAAGAGAATAGACGGTTGGTTGTGTATTTGTTGATATTTTCTACTCTGCCTTGTGGCTATTAGTTGATTTCACTTACACCAATATTGTCTGGATAAATATCACATCAGTGGGTGCCAGGGAGGTGATACTCCTAGATATAAAAAGGGGGAGCTATTTTTGATCTAGTCCTTACTGGAATTCAGGGCTTTGTACGAGAGGTAACAGTGTTGGATCCGAAGGGAGACAGCGATCATATCATCATCAAATTTGAACTAATATCTAGAATGAACTAACTAAAGGATCCTTTTAATTAGCAGGATTGCTGAGCAGTGCATGCTAAATGCTGAACCACCCATTCTATTCCTGTGGGTAGTTTGGCATTTAGCATACATTGCTCAGCAGCTCAGTTCTGTAAAATCCCGCCTAAAGAAATCTACTGTAACGACGTTTAATTTTTGAAAGGAAAACTATGAGAAAATTGTTAAGAAGTTAAAAGAATCAACTACAAAGGTTAGAACTTTAAATCAGGCATAGACATTGTTTAAAAATACCATCTTGGAAGCCCAGACCAGATATATTCCATGAGACTTTAAAACCAAAATAATATATTTTTTAAAAATGGGAAAAGGAACTGATAAAGAAAATAAAAAGCAGCATAAGCACTGCCAAGTTGGATGCAAAGCATTGAGAAAAAAGGCTAAAAGAGAATATGAAGAGAAATGTCCTACAGAAGCAAACACTCATAGTAATAACTTTTTCAGGTACATCAGAAGCAGAAAGCCTGTGAGATAATCTGCGGGACTCTTCATCAATGAAGAAAAGGGGCATTGAGAGTGGAAAAGGTCATAGTAGAAAGACGGAATGAATTCTTAGCTTTCGTCTTTACTAAAGATGCAAGAGATCAACCTTTACGAGAAATGGTATTTAAGGATAATAGTTTTCTCTGTCCTAGCCCCCCCACCAGTTTGTCCCATATCTTGTGATTACCTTTTATTATATATTTTAATGTTATACTTATGTACACTGCTTAGGTATTTTATAAGCGGTATATCAAATTTTAATAAACTTGGAACTTGATGATGTGGAGAAACAAAGAAATCTCAGTGATCTTGGAAGCAGGACTGAGCCAAATCAACAAATAAAGAATAGTAAATCAGCTGGACTAGATGGTATCCACCTCAGGACACTGAAAGAACTCAAACATTTCATTATGTAGTGGATAGAGTACCAGACTGACAACCAGGCTACCCAGTTCAAATATAGCTCATGCTCTTTGTGATTTTGGCCAAGTAATTTAGCTCTCCATGGGAGTCAGGTACAAACTTCAAGGGAACTTTTTCATGTACTGTATATAAATGTAATTCACTTTGAGCTAGTACTGGAAAAGTAGACGTTAAATCCAAACCACTAGATAAATATTTGTGCTGACCACCCAAACACATGACTTATGCCGTATGTTTAGTAGCTGAATAAAAATACTTAAGTTATGGTGATCATTTTAGAAGTGCTATTTAGGTTTTAAATGTGGAAATTCTAGTACATTGATGACTAAACACCAGACATGTCTAAAGAATTCTCAGAACAGGTTGAATCTAAATGTGGTTGAGGTAAAAATGTTAAAAATGGCCATAGGCATGTTGGGATAGTCTGGGGACATGTTATTGGCAATTGAGCATTCTCAACATCTATCACTGATTCTGAGTAGAAATGTGATGCCCAAGCACTACCTTAAAACCATTGGAACTTGCACCATCTAAAAACGATGACTATTGTAAGTGTCATTGTAGCATGTCTTTGTGACTGCTAGCCTTGGTGCTGAATGGAGAGCTGATACAAAAGTCTCTGAGCTGGATTGCTGTCTCTGTTCACCACTGGCTATGGTCTACAACTTCTCTCAGTTGAACCTGTGCCTCTTTTCCCGTACCCACCCATGAAGCTCCTTCCATATTCATCCCTGAGCCTGCCCCAGTCGAGCTCATTTTTCTGTTCTGCTCAACTGCCTCCCACTCCCTAGACCAGGATAGGCAACCACAGTGCTTGAGGACTACGACCCAGTCAGGATTCCAAGATCTCCACAATGAATATTGCCATGGAAGCTATGAAGAGCATGGAAGCGGGGCTCTTGTTCCCCTTTGAATAACCAGTTAAATCTTTTCCAGAGTTCATTCCAAATAACCAGAATAAATGTTATTTTGTTGTTTTGTTTCACCCAGCTGGTTCAGTTTCAGAAACTCAATTTTGAAGGCAAAATTTTCGAAACCGTCTTTCCGGGCATCTTGTGAGGCGCCTCAGCCACTAACCGTCCAAACTTCAAGGGGGTGTGTTGAGAGGCGTCTTATGGGCAGGATTCGGACGTCTTGCGGCGATAATCAAACCATCCCCAAAACGTCCTGGACAGAACTTAGACAACCTTTCTCTAGAATAGCAGCATCTGGTATAAGAAAGCCTAGCAGAACAGCAAATATGTGTGTGGGTTTACCTGGTTATGGGTGGTGTAGTGAACCATAGAGAGTGGAAACCAGAAGCATATCCAACTCTAACCACTACATTAATAATGGAAAGTGTGAGGCCACCAAAGCCTTCCAAGACCCTACTATACTGCCATACAACTAGCACCTGGAGTAATAAGAGCTATTGAGGGTGGCAGACAAGTAGGTATAGTGGGTTTTGAGGGGGCTTTGGAGGGCTCACTATATATTATAAGGGGCTTATAGTGAGATGAACATCTGGCACTCTTTATGTGAAGTTCACAGCAGTACCCTCCAAGGCGTCCTTTTTGATCATTGGGACGTTGCCAGCTACTTGTGAGCTGAATTGGCCATAGTTGGAAACAGAATCTGGCCCTTGATGGATGGTTTGCCTGTCCAGTCTGTCCACTGTTGTGCTCTTCTGAGCTAGTCTGTTAACAAGGCTGCCAGCATACCTCCAGAAGTTGCTGGAGTAGCCCCACAATTAGGCCCAGGACCTGACCTTGGTGCTGCAGCTCCTGCACCAAACATCTTTGCATGGCTGAGATGACTGAGACATCCTGTAGGAGCTACATATGGGGCTCAGGGAGAGGTGGGTACTATAAGGGGTGCTGCCACAGCTGGGCGGATAACCTCAGAGATTACTACTCCTCCTTGTCCCACTCTAGGGGTGGCATGTCTGCCCAAGGGTCCTCCTCTGCCTCTGTGACCTGGAGTGGCACCTCCCAAGCCCCATGGTCCACCTCTACTTCCTGGACCACCTCCTGCTCATCCTGGCTCTCACCCTTGGTAGGGTTACCATATGGCTCCAGAAAAAGGAGGACGGATTGAGACATCCAGGTTTTACTTCAATTCCATTCAATGGAAGTAAAACCCAGATATCTCAAATTGTCCTCATTTTTCTGGAGCCATATGGCAACCCTAGCCCTCAGCCACCTGGTTCTCAACCTTATTCTGATGACCCTCCTCTTCAGCCTGATGGCTCTCCTCCTTGGCCTCCTGATATCCTGTGTGTGTAAAATCATAAGGTGACTACATCATACATGAGTTGCATAGTAGTGCTACTGAGGGTCAGGAGGCAGGGAATGACACTGATACATGATTTTTTTTGGGCACCAGGGAGTTAGATCTGAGGGGAGGCACCAATGAAATGACATAGTATAGAACTGTGATGGGTGGATTGACACCCTGATGTGTGGTTTAGAGGGTGGGGTGGGCCAACGATGATGCAGAGATGGAACTATTGTGTATGGACAGGGCTGTGGGAGGAAGTGTGTTGAGAATCATATATATTCTGATGCTTCCTGAAGCCTACCAGGGGAGCTTGCCCCAACTGTGGAGGCACCCCCCTCGAAGACGGCATGGTTGTGGTTTGATGGTAGGGGACGTAATCTTTGGATACCAGTCTGTGTGTGGGAGTCATGCTAACTGTTGACCAGCTGAGCAGTGTTTGGATTGGCAATGTAGGCCATTACTCATAAGAACATAAGAGCATAAGAATAGCCTTACCCGCATCAGCCCATTGGTCCATCAAGCCCAGTAGCCCTTTCTCACGGTGGTCAAGCTCGGTCACTAGTACCTGGCAACATACCAGAACCGCAAAGAGCATCAAGATTCAATGCAGAATCTCAAAGAATAGCAAGATTCCAGAATCCCAAAGAGTAGCAGGGTTCCAGAATCCCAAAGAGCAACAACATTCCATGCTACCGATCCATAGCAAGCAGTGGCTTCTCCCATGTCTTTCTCAATAATAGACTATGAACTTTTCCTTCAGGAAATTATCGAAAGCTTTCTTAATCTTTGGGGGTGCATGGGGAGAGGAGGAACACATATGGGTATGAGTTGGGTTATGTGGGATAAGGATAGGGAGAGAAAGAGAGTGGTTTTAGGGGAGGCCCTATGCTATGAATATGTACAAGGCTGCTGGTTTTGCACTTTCAGGTGTATTTTGCAAGGCAGCACCCAACCTGTGGAGCTAACTGTGGTGTATGAAATGCATGTGGTTTAGAGGGTGTGAGGGGTTATCAGTTTGAGGGGCCAGGGATATAGTGAGTGCCCACTGCCATTATACTGTCCTTCATCCCTTTCCCTTCTGTCAGCTGATTGTGACAGAACTGATTTGATCATGAAACGTTTAGACTGAGTCAAGAATCACACCGAGAGCTTTGGATGTTTTCTACATTTTGATTGCCTCTCCCATCCTCTATAATAAAACCCTAAGCGCACATACGCACTTACGATGCTTTGAACCCTGCTGCTGTGATATGTGCCTCCGTGGTCGTCTTCCATTTGCGGCATGTGCGCCAGCTTGGGGCGGCTTGAGGTGTGTGCGCTGGCTTGGGGCGCGTGCAGTGGTTTGAGCAGCGGTTTATCTTTTGATAGCTGGCAGTAGAGCAACGGCAGGAGGGTGTCGTGCGGGTGCTGCAAGGTGTCCCATGCAGGTAAAAATTCTGCTACTACTGCACAGGGAAGTGGGAGGGGGAGAGGGAAAGGGGGCTGCTTTGGGGGGTAGGGATGTGCTGGGGGGCAGGCAACAATCTTATTTTTATCGGAAGGGGGGGGAGACAAAGGGGGCCACAGGAGACAGGCAGGCATGGCGCAACAGAGAGAGATGGGCAGGCAGGGGGCCAGGGAAAGATACTGAGAGACAGACAGAAAGAAAGACAGAAAGACAAGGGGCCAGGGAGAGACACAGACAGAAAGAATGACAAACAGACAGGGGACCAGAGAAACAGACAGCCAGTCAGTGGACAAAGAGAGAGAGACAAAGATAAAAAGACAGACAGACAGATAGCGGCTAAGGAGAGAGAGAAAGAAAGATAGACAGACAGGCAAGGGGTCAGGGAGAGACACAGACAGAAAGAATGACAGACCAACAGAGGGCCAGAGAGACAGACAGAAAAACAGACAGACAGCGATCAAAGAGAGAGAGATAAAGAATAAAAAGACAGATAGACAGACAGATGAGAGAGAAAGAAAGACAGACAGAAAGCGGCCAAGGAGAGAGAAAGAAAGAAAGACAGACAAACACATCTATTCTAGCACCCATTAATGTAATGGGCTTAAAGACTAGTGATTAATATTATTTCTGTGTGTGGTTCTGAATTGTAATCTCCAAACCATAGTATCTTGTTTTTGGATTTGTTAAGTTTGAGGTACTTTATTTGCGTCCATATGCTTAGACGTTCTCTGGTGCTTTTTAGATATGCTATTTAGGTGTTTTCCAATGTGGCCTGCGCTGTGCAGAGGAGAAAACTATCATCTGCATAGGAGAAGTCATGAACTTGGGGGTGGAAGAGGTTTCTGCCAGTGGTACTCATGTATAGGTGGAACAGTGAGGTGGAGAGAGGAGAAACTTGTGGAGCTCCACAGCTGGATTTCCAATTCTGTGATTTGATTCTGATTTTTCATACGTCATATATTTTGTTCTCTAGCAATTGTGTGAACCATTGGAGTACGGTTCCCTGTACCTTTAGCTCGCTTAGTCTCATCAGTAATAGAGAGTGATCTACTGTGTCGAATGCTGCTGAGATGTCGAATTGGAGGAGAATTGTTTGGATTCCTTTACTGTGCTAATATTTTACCTTTGATATCAGTTCCAATAGTAGGGATTCTGTGCTGTGCATGGGCCTTAATTCATGTTGCATGTCGTGGTATGCGTTTGTTGAATCTATGTATAGAGCTAGTTGCGTGTCGAGGCAGAATTCTAGAAGCTTTGCGGGCCATGGTATTCCTGAACCAGTCTGAAGTTTTCCACTTTGGATAAGTCAAGATTTTGGTCTTTCGGTATTGGTGTTAAGAGTGATGTGTCGAGAGTGATCCGGAGTATGTGCCATGTTCTAAGCATGCATTTATGGGTTTAGTTATCCATTGTATAAAGTCAAATGGGGTGTGTATGAGAATTTTAGCTGGACAAACATCCATATGGCATTGCTTTTTGAATAGTGTCTTTACCCAGGCTTAGACTTCTTTTTGAGTGACTGTCTGGAATTCTTACTGGTTTCTATCAGCTGGAATTCTGTCATGTGGGGCATCGTGGGAGTCACAGAAGGCTATGCTTTTTTCTAGAGAGTAAGTAATTGTTTGTCTGGTTGCTTTAATTTTTTCTTGAAAGATGTGTGCCAATTGGTGTTCACCTGGCTGTGGTATATCCTGCTCTTGTGTTACATCTGTGGTGGTTACTGGTGTGTTGAAGATTTTGAAGGGGCATTTGGATGAGTTTTTGGATTCATAGTATTGTTGATTGGCTAGGTCCACTGCCCTTTTGTATTTTTTGATTTTTCTTCTCCATTTGATGTATATGTCCTGGTTCTGATTTTTTTCTCTCTATTCTCTCTCCAACCTCCAAGTTTTTGCTTTCAAGGTTTGCAGTGATTCTGAAAACCAGAGGTTGTTTTTCTGTTTCAGTTTCCGGGTTCTAGTTGGTGCGTTCTTGTCCAGTATAGTTTCTGTAAGGGCCTGCCAGGTATTGATGGTTTTGTCTATGTCATCATTGATTGGTTGAGGTTGTTTTGTGATCTCTGTCCAAAACTGTTCTGCTGGGATTCTGTTTCACTTTGTAGTTATGATTGATGCTTATTTATTTCGTAGGTGTTCTTTCTGTATTTTGAGGGATAACCTTAGGAGGTGATGGTTAGACCAGATGATCGGCTTCCATAAGGCACCTTCGATCAGTGAGAAATCTTGGTTTTTGGATACCATATATATACTCGAATACAAACCGAGATTTTTGGGCTCACAAAAAAGGCCAAAAATTGGGGTCTCAGTTTATATTCAAGCTAACCCCATCCCGCACCCACTGTGGGCCTTCAGTACTGCCTTGGTAGTCCAGTGGTGTGAGGAGCCGGAGCTGCCATCAATCCCTCCCTCCCGGTGACTTTGTGTGTAAAGGGATCACTCCTGCTGGTGAGGCGGGGAAGGCGTGATCCCTTTATACTTCTGCCTGGCAGTATCCATAGTGAAAAATTGCTGCCGTAAGATCGTGAAGTTTGCAGTGGGATCTTATAGCAGTCATTATTTTCACTACAGATACTGCTGGGCAGGAGCATAAAGGGATAGCACCTGCCCCACCTCACTGCTGGACCACCAGGGACCTAAGGTAGACCTGCAGGGGCACTGAGAGGTAAGGGGAGGGGTGGATTAGCTGCACAAAGTCATCAGAAGGGAGAGATTAAAGGTAACTCTGGTTCCCTACTCCACTTGCCCACTAGAGCAGTACTGGAGGCCCACAGTGGGTCCAGGTAGAGGAGCAGACTGACTGTCTGTCTGCACCCCTGAACCACAAGGGCAGTATTGCAGGCTTGCGGTGGGTCTGTGAGGGGGTGCCATTCCAGGAAGGAGGAGGGGCAGATTGGCTGGCTTGTGGCGGCAGAGGCAGTAGAGAGGACACCACTACTACCACTATTTATTATTTCTATAGCATTGAAAGCTGTACGCAGCACTGTACATTTTAACATACAATAGACAGTCCCTGTTCAGAAGAGCTTACAATCTAATTTAGACAGGACATTACAGGGTTGGAGAGATTACGGTAGAGGATATGATACAGTGGGAAAAGGTATCTGACAGCAGTGAGTTGAAAGCAGTTTCAAAAAAGTTGACCTTTAGCTTGGATTTGAATGCTGCCAGGGACGGAGCATGACGTATTGATTCAGAAAGCCTGTTCCAGGCATACTGTGCCTCAAGAAAGAAGGGACAGAGTCTGGAGTTGGCAGTAGAAGAGAAGGATACAGATAAGAGGGGTTTGCCCGATGAACAATGATCATGGGGGGGGGGGGGCATGGGGGAGATAAGTAAGGAGAGATATCGGGGGACTTCAGAGTGAACACACTTGTAAGTCAGCAAGAGGAGTTTAAACTGAATTCAGAAATGGACAGGGAGCCAATGAAGTGACTTGAGGAGAGGGGTAATGTGAGAATAGCGGCTCTCATGGAATATGAGTCGTGCAGCAGAATTTTGAATTAATTGAAGTGGCGAGGGACGGGTGCGCGGCAGGCCCGAGAGAAGTACGTTGGAGTAATCTAAGCACAGGTGAGGGGCCACTTCTGCCCTGTACCAATACTTGAATATAAACCTTCAGTTTATATGCGAGTCAACCATTTTCCCTTCTTTTTTGTGAAAAATGTTGCCTCGGTTTATATTTGAGTATATACAGTATGTACAAGATGAAGTCTAGGCTGTAGCCATTCCTATGTGTTGGGACTGGTGGTGATTCCTAATTGGTCTTTGAGATTATTGAGATTGTGTGTTTTTGGGTTATCTCATATTTTGAAATGAAGATTCAGGTCACCAAGAAGTATTAGATTGGGGTATTGTGTAGCTCTGTAGGGAATCAGGTTGAAGAGAATTTCCTCTATAGCATTCCAGTTAACTGGTGGCCTGTATATTAAGAGGATTGGAATGCTCTCCCGGAGGAGATTGTGTCGGAGATCACCATTCCAGGATTCAAGGGCAAGATGGATACACATCTTGCAAAACACATTGAGGGATACGGGTAAACAAGGTCTTTAGCAGGGATCCCCGGGATTGGCCTCTGCGTGTGCGGATCGCCGGACTGGATGGACCTAGGGTCTGATCGGGTGAAGGCATTTCTTATGTTCTTATGATTCCTATGCTCTGGTCTCGCTTTGGGTTGCTCATCTCACAGAGCATTTTTTCCAGCCCCTGGTTGTTGCAACTCTCGATGGAGACTGCCCCAGCTTTGTTGGTTGGGTTGAGAACCTTTCAGTGGCCCCTCGTAGGTGTGAGACGTGACTGAATGGTATGAGGGAGAAGAGAAGGAGAGTAAAGATGTAAATGGAAAGAAAATTAATCTGAAACACTTATTTCCTTTAGAGGACCCTGAAAAGTTTACAAATGGTACAATCTAGTTACGAAGCCATTTTCTCCGAGTTGTTTTGCTCAGCTATCAAGGTCACGGTGTCATTCATCACCCAAACTTTGTTATGGGAACACAGGATTTCACAAATGTTAGAACAACATGTTTAGAAGTTGTTTTTCCTCTGATGAATTGCTGAAATGGCAAATTATATTAGTCTGTCATAAACCAGTCCACAAGAGAGCTGGACCAATATTTCATCACTGCTGCCTATATTAATTACATGTAGCCTGCAATTAGAATACAATATATATTTGCTTGGATCAAGCTACAAATTCCGGGAGTCAAGGTAGACAGGTTTGTATTCTTTCAACTCTCACAAAAGGATAACTTGTCTGTGATGGAGATAAAACAGGAACTGGTGCAGAAGACTTTTCATTGAGAAATGAGTCTATGTTCCCTGATTCTGGAATTCTGATGATGGTTTCTGCCGCAGTTAGCCGATGTCAGGCATTTCATGCTACAGTAGACAAGAGCTACTTTATGGAAGGGGACCTGATCTTGGGTGGAATAATTGTGATCACTCACTTTTTCCCTGAAAAGGGTTTAAGTTTTAGAAGTAGAAAAGATCCCAGTGTCTGCACTCTGTAAGTAGTAATTAATGTATTGTTGGTTTTTTTGCATACTTTTCTAAACTATCAATCCTATGTAATTTTCCCTCAACAGTGTGCAAAGAATAAATTCAGTAATTACGTGAAATAAAATGCCAACTTTTAAAATGATACAAGATAAAAACATAAACCTAGATAATGTACACTTCACAAAGCAGACTTCTCCAAAGTCCTGACTTATTTGATCCCTGATATTTTAGTTAATGGTCTACAGACCTACAGTAGGTTAACTTACAGAATAGCATTTCAATATTTTAGAAATACACAGCAATGAACATGTTCTGTAAATTCAAGTTGGGAATCTTGTGGCCTTAATCATTGGTAGGAAATGTAGAAAACACAGTTCTGACTGCAACTGATTGTAATAGCAGTAGTAGTGAAAGTGGTATCCCAAAAACCTCTTCGAATGAATAGTGGTCAGAAGTATACTGAGGTTGTGGGTTCAAATCTCACACTGCTCTTGTGACTCTGGGCGTCACTTAATCCTCTTCCAATTCACATTATCCTTATGACATAAATCATGAAAACACTTTCAGTGGGAGACTGTACTCTTATCTAGGGGGAAGCCTCAGATCCCCAAACTCCACCAGAGCAAATCTTGTGGCGCTGCTAGAGAGGGACGTAACTTCATAGGCTTAAAATACCCTCCGAAGAATTAATCTTCATTGATGTCATACGTTCAAAAAAGTAGCAGGCTGCTGGGTTCATGCTGCTGTAATTTGTATAAAGTTAACGTTTTCCTTGCCGTTGAGACACGCCACTGTTTCGCAGTATGGCTGCGTCAGGGCAGGAAGTTCTAGAAAGCAACCAGGTAAAGATTATAAAGTACAGCAATGAGTCAAAAAAAAATACAGTCAAAAATCCTTTTTCTTCACGTACTGATCCGGCCCGTACACTCCACGCTCACACCACAGTTGCGACGGCTGCGGAACAGAAACGCTCCGTTTAAAGGCAGCGTCTGACGTCCTCACTGACGTAGCAGGAATAACATGTTCACTTGAACAGCTGACGGAACCTTTAAAATATGAATGGAGAGTTGGTTTACGGTACCAACACGTAAGCGTGTCAAAAACCGGTTGCCTGATAAGAAATTATGTGTAACAATTAATAACAGCCATTCATACGTCAAAAAAATAAGTGCCACTCAATATAAGTGCCACTCAATATAAGTGCCACTCAATATAAGTGCCACTCAATTTTTTTGACTCATTGCTGCAGTTTATAATCTTTACCTTGCTCCGTGCATGAAAAATGACTTTAGAATATTTCCCTCCTAAATGCATCTATCCACGGCCCATACTTGATATCTCAAGCCTTTGTAAATGATTCTCCTCTGTGCCTGCCTCAGTCAGTGCACTCATCCTATATAATAAATGCTAGCCACGCATGCGCACTTACCTGCGTGCTTCCGTGATCCCTGATCTGTGATCAGTAGGTCCGTGGCCAGCAGGAGTGTGGATGCGGCGGCCAGACAACTCGGACAAACACCACAGCCGGCAACTACTCCCCTCCCGCCCTCACTCAACACCAAAACCACCACCGCCAAAGCCTCCTCCTTCTGCTCATCCGCTTTAAATTAAGAGAAAAGTGCTGCACCGCTGGCCTCTCCGTCTTCTGTCCACTGTGGCCCGCCCTCTCTGACTACTTCCTGTTTCCGCCAGGGTTGGCCGCAGTGGATAGAAGATGCTGAAGCCAGTGGTAGCGCGGAGCAGCGCTTTTCTATCTATTTAAACGCTTGCGGTGCTTGCTTTTGGCGGCATCTGAGCACAGGGCCGCAGCGACAGCAATTTGGGGAGCTCTTCTTGAGGCCTACCGCGTCAGACACCCAGGGCATAGCTTGCGAGCCTCCGATGTGTAGCGGCACTGCGTCGGGTTTCTTCTTATACTCGCCGAGTGCATGAGTGGTGTCTAGGTTCTCCCACTGCTGCCGTTGGCCTTCATAGTGCCGAGGTTTTGAGGAAGGCAGCTGGAGTTCTGGCATTCGGCCGGCGAGAGCAGGACGGCATAGCAGGGTAAGGAGGGGGGCTGCCAGATTCCCTTCTGTGTTTTGCGATGAGGTGTTGTAAGGAAGTAGAGCTGAGGTTTTCTTAAGTGGATGGGAAGGGGCTGGCCACGTGCATGGCCGCATGCTGTTGCACAGGGAAGTGTGTGTGTGTGTGTGGGGGGGGATGCTGCTTCTGCACAGGGAAGGGTGGGAAATGCTGCTGCTGCACAGGGTAGTGTGTGTGGGAGGCGGGACTGCGGGAAGGGGGGTATGAGAAATACTACTGCTGCACAGGGAACTGGTGTGGGGGGAGGGAATGCAGCTGCTGTGGCTGCTGCACAGGGAAGTGGGGGGGATGCTGCTGCACAGGGACATAGAGGGGGAGGGAATGCTGCTGTGGCTGCTGCACAGGGAAGTGGGGGGGGGGGGGGGAAGAAAGACAGACAGCTAGCACCCGTTAATGTAACGGGCTAAAATACTAGTCATTATATAATACCTTCATCTTAGAGAATGACACGAGGACAAATTTGTCCCCGTCTCTGCAGGAACTCAGTTTCCCTGTCCCATTCCTGTGAGTTTTGTCACGGTCCCTGTCCCTACCCTATTCCTGTAAGTTCACCTCGAACACTTATGATTTTAAAGTATTTGAGGCTTCTGCAGACGAAGACAAAGCTTGCAGGAGTGGAGCAGGGACAGGAAAAGAACTGACAGGGACGGTAAAAATTTAGTTCCCTTGGGGATGGGGAAAATGGAGTCCCTGTGTCATTCTCTATTTCATTTTTCAATCTTAGTGGAACATTGTGTTGATTGTGAATCTGACTTTAAACTTTCAGCCTCTCAGTTCCCAAAACACCTTGATGTCTAATGTTATACTGAAGGCAACTAAGGAGGAAGTGGGAAAACAAAGACTAACTTAAGGTCCATTATGAATAGATCAAGCATTAGTGCAGGTTAATATTGAGTGTACAATATGCTTACAAATAACTAAATACAAATAAGACAAAGGTTTAATAACCGGTTATCTTTGGTCCCTACATCAATTACACTGGAATCTGGAGCTCCTGTTAAGGTCGAAAAAACCACCAAAGTATTAAGGGTTATTTTGGACATACAAGGAGCAAATCGCAAATTTATGGAAGAAACCCATGTGTGTAATGAGACAGTTGAGACTGATTACCGTAAATTCTATTTTTTGAACATCATTTTGCATTGGTGGTTCAGATGTTGATATTATCACAACTCAATTATTATAATTCTTTGTATTTGAACTTAAACTCCAAAATGATTTTTAAAAAAGTTGCAGCTGATTGAAAATATTGCAGTGAGATTGATATATGGCCTGAAGAGATATAAAGAGTTTAAAACTGTTTCTCTGATTCATTATATTATACAGGCAGAGGCTTCTGATCATCTCAATTTATTCTTATCACGCTTGAATTATTCATCTAATAAACTAAGTAATACATTTTGATTGCAGTTTTCTCCTTTTGGAGGTTTACGTTTTAAACATCAATTTAATTCTTTTTTTTACATATACTGCTATTGTTATTTGGAAGGATTTACTGATATTACTAATACTTATCACTTATATAGCGCTGAAAGGTGTATGCAGTGCTGTGCATTTTGACATTTATAAGACGGTCCCTGCTCGTAAGAGCTTACAATCTAACTTGGACAGACAGACGACATACACGATTGGGGATGCAAAACCCAAGGTGAGAGGAGTTAGGAGTCGAATACCAAAAAGGACCAAAGTTAGTTACTGGAAATTTCATAAAATGTGGAAGAATTGTAAGGACATCTTTTGATCCAAGACAGTGGCGTACCTAGCATGTGTGACACCCGGGGCCCATCATTTTTTGGCACACCCCCCATCTGTACGAAAAACATGATTTTTAGTAACAAGCCACATGTCACACATGAGTACCTAGGAAAAGACAGCATCTTACATACTGCAGTGAGAAGTACAACAGCATTACACCCATTGTAAAACTAACAAGCCAGACTAGAACAGATCAATCCTGCAGTCAATCTTAACAGAAAACCATGTCTTTCGAACACACAGAACACAGAAAACACCTTCGTCTAGTATGGAATGTTATCACAAACTTACCCCTCCCCCTTTTACAAAATTGGAGTGTGGATTTTAGCCACGGTGGTAACAGCTCTGATGTTCATAGAATTCTGAGCATCAGAGCTGCTACCACCACGGATGGTGCTAAAAAAACGCTCCACAGTTTTGTAAAAGGGGGGATAAAATAGAAATACATAGACAAAAGTTAAATTGAACTAGCAAGAAGCTGGACTCTGCATACAATGCAATACCACAGAAACAGTGACACATGTCTCCAAAAGCAATAAATAAATAGAAAATTTTTGTTCCACCTTTGTCTTCTCTAGTTTCTGCTTTCCTCATCTTCTTGTTAGTCTCTTCCTTCCATCCACTGTCTGCCATCTCTCTGCCCCTATATGGCATCTTCTCTCCTTCTATGCCCCTTCCAGAAACTGTATGCCTCCCCCTTCTATCTCTCCTTTCACCCCATTGGTCTGGTATCTGTCTCCTCTCCTTCCCCCCTGCTCTGGCATCTCTCTCTCCGCTCCCTTCCTCCTGTTCTTCCCTGGTCTTCCTTCTCAATTTATTTTCTGCCTCTGTCTAAATTCTTTTTTCTTTTTTACTATTCAGTCCTCAATTTCCCTCTTTCACTGTGTCTACCTATAGCTTGCCACCTCTTTCCCTCACCCCTTCCGGTAACTAACTCTATCCTCTTCCCTCAATCCTGCATGTGCCCTTTTTTTTCTTTCTCCTCCACACTTCCTTCCAGCATCTGCTCCCTCTTTCCCTCACACTTCCATTCAGCAGCTGTCCTTCCTCCACCCCACACTTCCATTCAGTGTCTGTTTCCCTCTCTCTACCCCTACCCTCTATCTCGCCCCTTCCATTCACTGCCCTCTGTGCTCTTTCTATCCAGTGTGCACCCTCTCTCTCTCTCTTCCATATGGCATCTTCCCTCTTTCTATGCTCCTTCCATAAACTATCTATCCCGTGCCCCTTCTCTCCTTTGTACATGATTGATTTCAACTCTGTCACCTCTCTGTTTTTCTCTCTCTGTCACCACCTCCTCCCCTATGCTCTGGCATCTCTCTCTTCTCCTTTCTTTCCTTCCCACCTCACGATCTGGCATCATCCCTTCCCTGATTCCCGGCATCTCTCTCCTTTCCTTTTCTTCCATCTCTCCCTCCCGCTCCATGCTCTGACATCTCCTTCTTCCTTTCCCCCTTCCTTTTCCCTTGATCTGGCATACCTTCCTCCTTCCCTCCATGCCCTGGTGTCTCTTCTTCCCTCCAAGCCCTGGCATCTCCTTTCATTCCCTCCAGCTGGGTACAGCAACACTCTCCCCAATTCTCTCCCCCTCTGCTATCTTTCCTCCTTCTGTCACCCAAGGCCTGGTGTCCTGAACTTCATCGGGCAGCAGCAGCATTCACAATTCACTGCTGTTGCCGGCCAGTGGCGTACCTAGCATATGTGACACCCGGGGCCCATCATTTCTTGGCACCCCCCCGATCTGTACGAAAAACATGATTTTTAGTAACAAGCCACATTTCACACAAGTACCTAGGAAAAGGCAGCATCTTACATACTGCAGTAAGCAGTACAACATCAATACACCCATTGTAAAACTAAACAAGCCAGACCAGTACAGATCAATCCTACACCGTCAATCCTAACAGAAAACCATGTCTTTCGAACACACAGAACACAGAAAACACCTTCGCCTAGTATGGAATATGTCATCACAAACTAACCCCTCCCCCTTTTACAAAACTGTAGTGTGGATTTTAGCCACAGTGGTAACAGCTCTGACGCTCATAGAATTCTGAGCTTCAGAGCTGCTACCACCACGGCTGGCGCTAAAAAACGCTCCACAGTTTTGTAAAAGGGGGGGATAAAGTAGAAATACATAGACAAAGGTTAAATTGAACCAGCAAGAAGCTGGATTCTGCATAAAATGCAACACCACAGAAACAGTGACATATGTCTCCTAAAGCAATAAATAAATAGAACATTTTTGTTCTATCTTTGTCTTCTCTGGTTTCTGCTTTCATCATCTTCTTGTTACTGTCTTCCTTCCATCCACTGTCTGCCATCTCTTTGCACCTCCCTATATGGCATCTTCTCTCCTTCTACGCCCCTTCCAGAAACTGTATGCCTCCCCCTTCCATCTCTCCTCTAGACCCCCCCTTTGGTCTGGCATCCATCATCTTCCCTCTGTTCCCTCACGGTCTGGCATCTTTCTCCTTTCATCTCTCTTTCCCTCCCCCTGTGGTTTTTTAGCATCTCTCTCTTCTCATTTCCTCCACTCAGATCTGATATCTCTGTCTCCTTCCCCGTTCTCTAGCATCTCTCTCTCCTCTATCTCTTCCCTTTCCTTCTCTGGTCTTCCTTCTTTATTTTCTGCTTCTGTTTAAATTAAGTTCTTCCTTACTATGCAATCCTCCCTTTCCCTCTTTTCACTATGTCTACCCACAGCATGCCACCCCTGTCCTTCATCCCTCCACTATCTCACTAACTCTACTTGTGTGCCTAGGGGCCTTTGACAAATTAATCCTGCCCTGGCAGCATTTGATAGTAGGTTTTGGTATTGTAGAAACTGGGATTGTATAGTATAGTTTATGCTTCTAAAGACCCCATTCTCCACAACCACTGTCGAACCTCTTTCAAACACAGTGGCATTTTAGGCAACATTTAATCCCTTCCCTAACGTTTTAGCCCATCTATGGTCTTTTTCTTGAAAATTGTAATTCTACCCTTCATCCTCCCTTGCGAGACTGTCTGTAGTTTAAATTTGTTGTCTAAATGTTACGATATGTCCATTTTTTTTTATTGTTAATCGCTTAGACATTTTTTATATATGCATTTTATCAAATTTCTAATAAAACTTGAAACTTGAAAACTTTATTTGCTTACAGAACTGACTCCTTTCGTTATGTTCGGCAACTCTTGGCTTTTTATTTTGCCATTAAGGAGATCAACCAAAATACAGAGATCTTGCCTAATATCAGTCTGGGTTTCCATATCCATGACTCCTGCTCTGATGCTTCTTTCTCACTGTGTGGCGTTCTGGGTATTTTATCAGGACAAGAAGATCCGGTTCCTGGCTATACATGTCATCAGCGGGGCCATGTTGCGGGTTTCATTGGAAGCTTCCCTTCAATGACATCACATGAAATTGCCAGACTCACAGGAATCTATGGGTACCCGCAGGTACAGAAAGAACAAGTCTCCATTTATCTTTCTTCCTTCTTTCCCCTGTCCATCTTTTGCTGGCCTGGATTATTGCTGGTGGCAACAAAGAGAAGTTTTCATTGAATGTACAAAAAACATCAGAAGAAACTGAACAAGAATAAGCCATATTTGTCTGTAAAGAATAGACTAGATATTACCCCATCAACGAATAATAAATAGTTCTGTTACAACTATAGTGAATTTTTCTTTTTAATTTTACATAAACACTTCTCAATAACACTCAAAAATATATCTTCCGTGATTGTGCCACTTGTAGAATCCAATGGGGATTCAGACAGCCAAAGAAAGGGTTAACAATTTTCTTGCAGGACATGTTGATACAGATTGATGAATGTTTCTTCTGACCACCTCAGCAGTATCCAGACAGTGCCAGGGCTATATCTGGGTGGATCATGAATGGAATCAGAGGTTGTCTAGTTAGCTGCCATATCCTGAGCCCTAACTGGATAGCAAATCTAATAAATGAGTCATTTTCAAATCAGCTAAAACAGAAGTATTTTTGCTAAATATCTGGCCTTACCAGCCTAATAGAGGATGTGACACAGGCAGACATAGATGGAAAGAACTGTATCAGCACATGGATCTTTACTGTGCACTCAGGGTCAGATTGTATATAGGACGCCCGGTCTCAGAAACCGCCTAAGCGGCTTTTGAGAATCGCACATGGGAGTCCTATATAACTTTTTTCTTTTTTGAAATTGGAATTTCTTTGATTTATTACTTTCTAGTGTTCAAGGCCTTATTTGTTAAGATAAAGATAACAAATGACTTATCTTGTTAATTAAGTACATATTTTAGAACTATTCTAGATTTAGGTATGCATTAAGCATAGACTGAGATTTTGAGGTTTATATTGCATAAATACCTAAATCCCAGTTTTCAAAAGTGAAGATTTTCTTATCTATAACTAAAAAATAAGTATCTGACAAGGGGGTGTGGTCTGGGTATGTTTTGAGTGGGATTAAAAATAAACATATATGGCCCATATCGAAGAAACCTCCACTGGAAAGATTAGGGATGTTCACCCACTTAATACCCCAGTATTTGATGCCCTCCCCTCCCACCCTACAGAAGTGAAGATGATCATTGACATTTGGGGCCACTGGGATGATCCATGCTAACCTAGTATTTTTTTAAAGGGTGGTATGTGGAGCAATTTAATCCTATACAGAATATAGTAGACTCAGTTAACTAGCACCCATGCGGATTGATAGATGTCGGGGATGGGGATGGGTCTAGGGGCCTGGATTTTCCAGACAGAAAATCTGGTAAACCTACATGCAATGACATTTAGCCACATATGTTATGGAACAGGGTTTTGGGCCTACAATATCTGCACATAATTCCTAATTTTCTGCCAACTTAAGTGCTTGTTAGTATCAATAATTGATTGTTAGCTCCTAATTTGGACATCCTTTACAGCATCTAGGGGCATGTGAGTTTTGCTTGTATGTTATTTTTTATTTATAAATTTTCAAATTACAAATCAAGTATACACTTGTACAGAAAGTTGTTAGACAAGACATTAATATTTCAAAGTATAAAACTTTGGACCTTGATATCTTAGAACTGAAGAACATTTTTTAGCTAACAAAACTCGATTCCTCAATTTTGGATCCAAGATTTCAAACAAGCGAGAAATTAGGAAAATATATCTATCTTAGATTATTGCTATACATAGTGCTGAAGTAGGAGTAACTTATTAATTTATAGAGCAAAGGTTTAAAATATGAAAATAAATCAAATCCTTTGACCTTTTTTGTCCTAGATTAGTTATGGATTGTCAAAAACGTCTCTAAATGAACTAGTTGAGTTCCCATTCTTTTATCACACTTTTCTAAGTGATGATTCTTATTTCCATGGTATAATTCAACTTCTGGCACTCTTTGGATGGAGCTGGGTCGGGATTCTCACTTCATTCGATGAGAATGATAAAATGTACAGTGAAGAACTAAGAAGGGAGATTATCAGGAGTGGGAGCTGCGTAGAATTTTTGGAATTAATCCCTGAGGTTGTTTCATCTAGAGACAAACGAGAACAAATTTCTAACAAGATCTTCAAATCAATGGCCAATGTGATTATTATCCATAGTACCTCCAGTCATATTACATACTTATTGTGTTCCTATGTCTTGAAAACCATTAACAATAGAGTGCTGATTTTCTCTGTGGAGACCTCTTCCATTCAGAGCGTATATACCCTCAACATCCCTTCAACCTGTACTGCGGTTAATGGTTCCCTAATGTTTACTATACCCAAAGGACATATTCCAGGTTTCAAGCCTTTTCTCCAAAGTCTCAACCTCTCAACATTCCCAGAACCATCTCTTTTACATTCTGTGTGGAGAAATGCTTTTGATTGTGAGCCTAAGCCTACAGAAGAGATTATGCGATACTGCACAGGACATGAGACATTATCAGACTTCCCTGCTTCAAAATATGATGTGGATCATTTTCAGTTTACTTATACTCTTTACAACATGGTTTATGCCATGGCTCATGCCTTACACAACATGTACATAACTAAGTCCCAGCTTGGGGAGAGTCTTAAAATGGAACCTCAGCCATGGCAGGTAAACCCTCCATATTCATTTTCTCTAGCAAGTAGAATACGTGTCTTGGTGTCTAAGAAGCTATAATTCAATTTAATTTAATCAAATCATGTAAGAATACCGAGCAGTGCCAGACGTGAGCTACTTTCTCAATGTCAGGACAGCATCAGGAGTACAAGGATTTGTATCACATTGTAGTTAGTGCAAATGAAGGCGCTTACAGTAAGAAATGATTCCCAGGCCTAAGTGTGATTCTTTAACCTGCACCTAAATTTAAGCACAATTTATAGAATAGTAAAAGCGGCACCATAATTGCCTAGGCGCATGAAAAAATAGTGCTTGTTGCATTTCACTCAGATTATGGTGCCTTTTTCAGAATCGCGGCCTGCGTCTATGGTAGGCGGTGGAAATCTAGGCCAGGGTTTTAAAGGCCCACATGTCCAGTGCCTACCTACGATGTAGAATCATGCTTAGAGGTGCCAAATGTCAACTCCAGCCATAACCATGCATCTTTTGACGTTCAACGCCACTCGGCATCTGCATAGATGTGATTCCTGCACTTTGTTTTGTAGGTGACTCATGGTGCATACTTTTTTCTTTTACCCTTTGGAATTCAATCCTAGTGTGTATGTGTCTGTGTGTTGTGGGGAAGCCATGGAGAGAATTCAAATGATTTCTGCTCTCGATTTCAGAAAATACAGTGGTAGCTTGGTTTACGAGCATAATTCATTCCAGAAGCATGCTCGTAATCCACAGTACTCGTATATCAAAGCAACTTTCCCCATAGGCCATAATGGCAATGCTGACAATTCATTCCACAACCGAAAAGGTGCCGAGGAAGTGGCAAGGGATGGCCCAGGGGTATGTACCAATTGGGTGCTGGGTGTCGGGTGCCGGGTCTCTAGAAAATGCCTCCTCCGTCCGCCTCAGGAGGATTCCACTGCCGTCCACCAGTCAGCGTTCCACGCCAGTTCCGCATGTTGGAGAGCCTATGAGAGTGTCGTCCCACCTGCACGTTGCGTATGATCGATGATTGACGTTGTGCGTGATCATTCGCAATGTGCAGGTGGGACGTCACTCGGCTGCATAGGCTCAGATACAGGCTCTCCAACATATGGAAGGCACCCGGCGTGGAGGGCTAGCCGGGGGACGGAATAGGAATCTCCATGAAGCAGCACTTTCTGCAGCTGTAAGTGCTCGTTAATCGGGGCACTGCTCCGTTGGTGAGACAAAAGTTTGCTGAGTGTTTTGCTCATCTTGCAATACACTCGCAAACCGCGTTACTTGCAAACCGAGGTTCCACTGTATCTAGGACACGGGGTACAAAAAAAACATGCAAAGGGTTAGTATAAGTATAAGTCTGAAACTCTCATGCTGTAGGATAAATGATAAGGGATTTATAACTTAAGCAAAAAAAATTATTTATCTTTCTAGCTCAACCAGTTCCTTAAGAGAGTTCACTTTAAAGCCCCAGATGGACATGAGATTTTCTTTGATGACAAAGGACGTGCTTCAGTTCATTATGACATCGTACAATTTTTTCAGTTCCCCAATGGCGCATCCACCACAATTCATGTTGGAAGTTTCAACCCATCAGCTCCCAGGGACAAGCAACTCATTGTGAACCAAACTGCCATCTTCTGGAAAACTGTCTTCAACCAGGCACGAAACAGTCACATTCTGTTTATTATCGAGGTTATAGCTTGAAATTAGAGTTGTTTAACATGTCATTGTCTTCTTCTGATTTCTCTAATTCAGTGGTGGATAATAATCAATCGCTGTGGCAGATTGTAAGCCACTCGCAGCCTAAGTCTGTGAACCCTTAGGCCGAGGTTAATCTAGCATCTGGGATTGAATGATGCAGTAACCAGGAAGTTAGGCAGGCACCATCCAATATTCAGATAACTACCTGGTTATCAGTTCACTTAACCAGCTACTGTACTGAATATCACCACTAACAGGTTAAGTGCTGGCTCCACTCTTGACCTCCCCTAACCTAGCCGGTTAGTACTTTAGGAGTCAGAGGAGATAACTGGTTAGTTCTTTTGAAGTGGTGCAGAATATCTGAGCATGGTCAGCTCGGTGGAGTTTAACCAAGAATAGGGTTACCAGACGTCGGGATTTCCCCGGACAAGTCTCCCTCAAAATTGCAATCGGGCAAGAGGTCAACGCGATGACATCACGTGCAGTCAACAAAGGGTGGAACTGGGGCAGAGCTAGGGCTTGATTGGGGGTTGAACAGGGGCATGATGGGGCAGAGATTGGTGGAACTGAGCAGGACTGGGAGCAGGTCTAAGAAGTCCGGATTTACCGAATGGAAAATCTGGTAACCCTAACCAAGAAGAAGTACAAAAATTTGTCTTTAAACTAGTTTTGATGTAGCTCATAAATGCTCTGTTTGGAGGGGTGGGGGTGGGGGGGGAATTTAAGCGTGTCGCAATTTGTCCACCAGAAGCATTGATAGTAGATTTAATAAACATTGAGCCAGAAAACGGCAATGGAATATGACTCTTTTCTCTTTCTTTCTCTTCTCAGGTCCCCCACTCTGTGTGCACTGAGAGCTGTGCACCTGGACACAGGAAAGTTCTTGATCGTGAGAAGCCGGTCTGCTGCTTTGACTGTATCCCTTGCTCTGAAGGGGAGTATTCGAATACAACAGGTAGACAAAACACCCAATGGAATACCTAAATCTTAATGGAAACACAAATAGGAACTACTTTGCAAAGACAGAGCAAGAAGCAGAATTATTGTATCCATCCGCCCCAATGACCTGGAACTCCTTTCCTCTATACTTAAGACCTGAACAAAATCTGCAAAAGTTCAAAAGCAGTTTAAAGTGTTTTCTTTTTAAAGATGCCTTTAACTGACAATATGATATATATTTACCTTAACAGTGTCTAAAATTTCTCTCTTTTTCAGTTTCCTAGCAATTCTTCTGCTTCCCTTCTCCCTCTTGTATTTCCCTTCTGTGTTCCTTTTCTTTAAATATTGTAGTTCTCCCCCCTTTCCTATTGTTTTCTGTAGCTTAAGCATGTTAGTCAGCCCAAGAATTATTATTAGTCATGTATGTCTAATTGGTCTCCAGTTTGTCTCCTTGTTATTTTTACATTTTTTATGTACAACGCTTTGTACCTTCGGATAAGCGTTTTATCAAAAACTTAAATAAACTTAAACTTAAATTATACAGTATTTATGGATTGAAAGGTTTATGCACTAAAGGGCAATGTTTTGGCTATGAGCAATTAGCATTTTATACGGTAGCTATTTACCCCCAAATTCTATATATGGTTCTTAAGGTAATGCAAACATATCCACAAGCTTAGCTGATGTAAATTATAGGCTTAACCTTTTACAGAGCCAAATAGACTGAAGCCCATAGGAGATAAATGAGATTTGGTGCATTTACCATGGCAGCATCGTCACCACAGATTTGTAAAAGGGGCCGGTTTGAGCTATTGTTTCCTTCTTAAAAACTCTGATTGTTGGTATGAAAATATGTTTTTTTAAAAATGTTTACATTCTATAGATGCAGAGAACTGCATGAAGTGTCCTGAAGATCAATGGCCCAATGAGAAGAAGGATAAGTGCAACCCAAAAGTCATCGAATTCCTGTCCTATGGCGAGCCCTTGGGTATAGCTTTGTCTTCCGTTTCTATTCTCTTATCCATTATCACTGCCCTAATATTGGGTATCTTTATTAAATACCGGAACACACCTCTGGTGAAGGCCAATAACCTGAATCTCAGCTACGTCCTCCTCGTGTCCCTCACGCTATCTTTTCTCTGCGCCTTGATGTTCATCGGTCGGCCTGGAGCAGTGAGCTGCCTTCTTAGGCAATCAGCATTCGGGATAATATTTAGCACTGCTGTTTCTTCTGTGCTGGCAAAAACTATCACAGTTGTCATCGCCTTCAGCGCCACCAAGCCCAGCAGCAAATTAAGCAAATGGGTGGGGACAAGAGTCTCCAGCTATCTAATCCTTCTCTGCACTTCTGGTGAAATCGTGATATGCATTTTATGGCTCCTCATCTCTCCTCCGTACCCTGATTACGATACCCAGTCTGAAACTGGGAAGATGATCTTGCAGTGTAATGAGGGATCCACCTTTGCATTTTATTTGGTGATTGGGTACATGGGCTTTCTGGCACTTCTAAGTTTCATTGTGGCTTTTCTAGTGAGGAAATTGCCGGACACTTTCAATGAGGCCCAGTTTATCACTTTCAGCATGCTGGTGTTCTGCAGTGTTTGGGTGTCTTTCATCCCAGCCTACCTGAGCATCAAAGGTAAATATATGGTGGTCGTGGAGTTATTTGCCATCCTTGCTTCTAGTGCTGGACTGCTGGGCTGTATATTCATCCCCAAGTGCTACATTGTTCTGTTCAGGCCTGATCTGAATACGAGGGAGCATTTAATTGAGAAATAAGTGTTCTAAGATATTAAAATGAAATAGGATTTCTTCCACATGACTTTAATGTTCCTCCACCCTCAGGAAAGATGAAAACTACCATCAATATTCTTAAAAGTAATTGAATTTAAAACCTAGAGCCATCATTATAGCCTGACAACACTGAGGTGAATTTTCAAAGGATGGTACAGGCAGTCCCCGAGTTACAGACACCCGACTTAAGTACAACACGTACTTAAGAACGTGCTTACGACTTCATTTGATTTCAGTATGCTGAATTTTCAATGGCATAGACTCCTACACTTCTCCTGCAGCAGATTCAGGAACGATGCATGGCCACGTTAAGAACAGTGTGTGGTTGTATATGCTGTAGCTTAGAGGGGCACCCACTGAGTATTGCACTGTTAATACTTAAAGCAAGACACGCTAAAGAAATATAGCTTTCACAGCAAAGATTAGATTTTCAGAGTGTAGGAATCTTCAGACTGTCCATCGGGTAGCTTAACCCGATCCGACTGCAATCCTCATTGATCCTTAATAGGGTATTCTTATAATTTATTTTCTTAAATGTAAATTTTCTATATCTTATTTATCATAATATAATAATGGATTTAGCTTAGTCTGCCGCAGAGAAAATGGCCATTTTGGGTCGCACTACCCTGACATCATCAATATGCACCCGGGTGGGACAGGCACAGCAATAATTGACTTTGTTAAGCCCAACTACTTCAAGTTTACAGTATAAGCAGGAATATTTGGCCATATGTGTGTTTGATGTGGTATTGAACCCCCTACTGGACTGCTGGGCTGTATATTCATCCCTAAATGCTACATTATGCATAACCTCAACCTGCTGCTCATGCTAGCGTCGGCTCTTCCTCTGATGCAATTTCCTGGATCCATACCTAGGAAATGACATCAGAGGATGAGTGGATGCTGGTGCAAGCAGCACCCTGCAGTTTCTGCTCAAGCCAGGAACGTGAAAGAGGTACAGGGGAAGGGGCGCAATGGAGTAGGAGGCGGTGGGGAAGGTTTGGATGGGGTGGGGGTGAAGAAGAGGGTGAGGGATTGGCGTCACCACTCCTGGTGCCTCTCACAATTACTACACTACTGGCAAAGGTTCATGTATCCCCTTTCTTACTGACTCTCTAACCTTAAAGGAATGTCACCCCTTGCCCTACTAGACCCACAAGGGGAGTCTCCTGCTAGATCTCCCCAAACATTTCCTTACCTGTCTATCACACTGGGATTGTACTGAGCATGTTTTCTGAATGGAGAGCAATATGGTGAGTCCATGTTTCCTGCATTTGTTGCTTGAATTTGAAGAGTATATGTGAAGTACCGATAAGGAGTACCGTATTTTCACGCATATAATGCGCGCGTTATACACGATTTTACAAACCGTGCATAACCTTGTGCGTTATACGCGTGAGCGCGTTTTACAACTTTTTTTTTTTAATCCGATTGGCATCCCCCCTGCGAACCGGCATCCTCCCCCCCCCCCGCTCGCATCAACCCCCCTCCCCCGCGATCCTACATCCCCCCAGCACCAAACATCTCTTACCCGATTGGGCACCGGCACCAGCACCAATGCACAGGACGTGCCAGTGCCGAAGATCCTCCCTCGTTGGTTTGGGCTGGGCTGGGCTGGGCTGGGCGTTGGCGATGCAGGAGAGATAATCCTTCTTCCTGCGGATCCTCCCTCTTTGGTTTGGGCTGGGCTGGGCGGTGCGATGCAGGAGAGATAATCCTTCTTCCTGCGCCGGGCTGGACTAGGCTTTGAGCATTTGCGCCGAGATTAGGAGAGAGCGAGACCAGAAGGCTTTGAGCATGCGCAAATGCTCAAAGCCTAGTCCAGCCCGGCGCAGGAAGAAGGATTATCTCTCCTGCATCGCACCGCCCAACCCAGCCCAAACCAACGAGGGAGGATCTTCGGGCACTGGCACGTCCTGTGCATTGGTGCTGGTGCCGGTGCCCAATCGGGTAAGAGATGTTTGGTGCTGAGGGGATGTAGGATCGCGGGGGAGGGGGGGTGACGCGAGCGAGGGGGGAGGATGCCGGTTCGCAGGGGGGATGCCGGATCGGATTGAAAAAAAAAGTTGTAAAACGCGGGTAAGCGAGCGGGGGGGGGGGGGGAGGATGCCGGTTCGGAGTAAGCGGGAGGAGGTTTTAGCATGCGCGGTATACGCGTGTGCGCGCTATATTAAATTTTTTAAACATAAATTTGTGTTCCCCGTACGCTATACCCGTGTGCGCGTTTTACACGGGTGCGCGTTATATGCGCGAAAATACGGTATATATAATATTACTTATGCTAATGGTTCTTGACATTTCACTCTTTAATTTTAGTTGTCTATTATTATGCTTTCATTTTATTGTTAATTATAATTATGCATGCATTCTTTAAATTCCACCCAGAATTGTAAATTGTAAGGATTAAAAATATTTTAAATAAATGATTAAACCAAGAAATCTATATATATAAAATTGGATGTGAGTGTTTATGTATGTATGTTCCAGCATAACTCTGAAATGCACGGACAGATTTCAACCAAACTTGGAATATATATGACTTACTATTTGGGGAAAAATACTGTGGGGGTGGGAAGGGGGGTGACATGTCACAATTATGGAAAACAACAGATAATAGTATCTAACCCATAGTTTTTGGGTTCGCTGAGATGAATACTCACACTCCCGATGCCATTTAAGTCCAAGTTCAGCCTCATACAGAGGGCTATTTGTGCTGCTAAAAATGAAGATGGGCATGAAATAAGCAATCAAATACTTCCCATTTTACCAGGCGTAATCACTGAATACAAGTCTATCGATGCCGGAAGATTGGGATAAATAAATATGCAGGCAATGCCGGGTAATCAGCTAGTAAATAAATAAATGACTGGTATCCGATCTGATGTTTGGTAAGAACTTGTAGTCCTTGTTGGACAAGGACAAATAGTAAGAGAAGATCAATGAAGGAATGCTCAGTTTGTAAATCTTTAAAAGCACCAAATGGACACAAGGTTGATTTAAACCCATTCCTTATTCATTCCACTCATTTTCAGTAGCAAACATGACTGTGTGAATTGGGGAAAATAGACACAATCTGGTCAATATTCAGTTCAGAGTGCTCAGCATTTTTAAAATGTTGGCTGGTATGTGTAGATTTAGCTCCAGATATTCAATGCCAAGCCATGTCCAGGCTCTGGCATTGAATAACTGAGGCAAAATTGGCCTGGGCCTGTCTTATGCAGTTTCCTCAGCTGTGTCTTACATAACACACTTAGGTGGAGCCTAGATAAATATTGACTGGGATCCACAAGCTCTGTCCCTATCCCCGACCTACAAAATCTTATATAGATATATAAAGGCGTCAGAGTCAAAGTGGAGATATCATCAATAAAGGAGATGGAGTCGGAATGTTTTGTGTACTCCACAGCCTTGTTCCAAACATAAAAAACACCTTTCCAGGACTCCATCAGGCCTACCTGTCCAATACCTGGTGGTCTACTTGCTTCTGCCCGTCACATCTGCCTCTTCAAAATGGCTGCCACAACCTCTAGCATCATCCTTACAATATTTCACTAGTACTGCACGCCTCATAGTAGAACAGAGGTGGGAATGAGAATGCTCCTACTCCAGGCTCACTAAACTACAAAATAAGCTTTGAGTAAATCCTCAAGGAGGGAGGAGGGGGTGCCAGGTTATAGAATTGAGAGTGACATATTGGGGGTACTTGTTGGAGGAGATTCTATACGGGCAGTCTGGATAGGCAGGGTCGATGGTCAACTCTACAGAGAGTTTCATTTGATTCCCAGATGACATTTGCGGGTTATAAGAAACAATATGGTATGGTATTTGGGGCCTAGATTAAAGGGCATGCCTGTTGGGAGGGATAGGAAGTGTGCATCAGACAGAAAGAAAGGCAGGCAGGCAGGCATGGCGTCACAGAGAGATATAGGCAGGCAGGCAGGAGGCCACAGAGAGAGAAAGAAAGACAGGCAGGCAGTGCATGAGAATGAAAGACAGATGCATACAGAAAGACAGCGGGCAGGGAGAGAGACAGAAAGCAAGAAAAACAGACAGTCACGGGGCCAGGTAGAGAGACAAACAGAAAGAATGACAGACAGACAGGGGGCCAGACAGACAGCAGCCAAGGAGAGAGAGAGAAAGAAAGAAAAAAAGACAGACAGCTCACATGGTAAGTTTTCATTAAATTTTGTGATCCGTTAAGCCTACACATCTATTCTAGCACCCATTAATCTAACGGGCTTAAACACTAGTCATATATATTCTGATGCTTCCTGAAGCTTACAAGGGAAGCATTGCCCCAACTGTGGAAGCACCCGCCTCGAAGATGGCATGGTTGTGGTTTGATGGTAGAGAACGTAATCTTTAGATACCAGTATGTGTGTGGGAGTCATGCTAACTGGTGGCCAGCTGAGTAGTGTTTGGATTGGCAATGTATGCTATTAAAGATAAGAACATAAGAATAGCGATACTGCATCAGACCAATGGTTCATCAAGCCCAGTAGCACGTTCTCACGGGGGTCAATCCAGGTCACTAGTACCTGGCCAAAATCAAGGAGCAGCTACATTCCATAACCTAAAAGAGTATCAAGATTCCATGCAGAATCTCAAAGAATAGCAAGATTCCAGAATCCCAAAGAGTAGCAACGTTCTAGAATTCCAAAGAGTAGCTGGATTCCAGAATCCCAAAGAGCAACAGCATTCTATGTTACCGATCCAGGGCAAGCAGTGGCTTCCCTGGATGTCTTTCTCAATAACAGACTATGAACTTTTCCTTCAGGAAATTGTCCAAAGCTTTCTTAATCTTTGGGGGTGCTTTGGGAGAGGAGGAACACATATGGCTATGGGTCAGGTTCTATGGGATAGGGATAGGGAGAGAGAGACTGGTTTTAGGGGAGGCCCTATGCTATGAATATGAGGCTGCTGGTTTTGCACTTTCAGGTATGTTTGGCAAGGCAGCACCCATGTGAAGCTGACTGTGGTGCATGCAATGCATGTGGTTTAGAGGGTGTGAAGGGATATCAGTTTGAGGGGCAAGGGATATATTGAGTGCCCACTGCCATTATACTGTCCTTCATCCCTTTCCCTTCTGTCAGCTGATTCTGACGGAACTGATTTGGTCATGGAACGTTAAGACTGAGTCAAGAATCACACCGAGAGCTTTGGATGTTTTCTACATTTTGATTGCCTCTCCCATCCATTATCCCTGCTGCCGTGATGTGTGCCTCCGTGGCCATATTTCATTTGCGGCGTATGCACCAACTTATTGCAGCTTGGGATGCGTGAAGCGGTTTGAGCAGCAGTTTGTCTTCTGATAGCTGGCAGTAGAGCAACGGCAGGAGGGTGTTGTGCAGGTGCTGCGAGGTATCCAGGTGTGAAGGTAAAAATTCTGCTACTTCTGCACAGGGAAGTGGAACAGGGAGAGGGAAAGGGTGCTGCTTTGGATGGAGGGATGTGCTGGGGGAAGGCAGCAATCTTGCTTTGCTCATTGGGGCAGACAGAAGGGGGCCATGGGAGACAGGCAGGCATTGCGCAACAGAGAGAGATAGGCAGGCAGGGGGCCAGGAAGAGAGACAGAGAGTCAGACAGAAAAAAAAGACAGAAAGACAAGAGGCCAGAGAGAGAGACATAGGCAGAAGAATGACAAACAGTCAGGGAGCCAGAGAGACGGATAGACAGCCAGTGGCCAAAGAGAGAGAGAGACAAAGAAAAAAAATAGATAGACAGACAGACAGTGGCCAAGCAGAGAGAGAGAGAGAGAAAGAAAAAAAGAAAGACAGACATGGGGCCAGGGAGAGACACAGACAGAAAGAATGACAGACCAACAGAGGGCCAGAGAGACAGACAGAAAGACAGACAGCCAGCCAGTGGCCAAAGAGAGAGAGACAAAGAAAAAAAGATAGACAGCGGCCAAGGAGAGAGAGAGAGGCAGAAAGAAAGAAAGAAAAACAGACAGACAGACAGCGGCCTAGGAGAGAGATAGAAAGAAAGAAAGACAGACAGACAGAAAGCGGCCAAGGAGAGAGAAAGACAGAAAGACAGACAGACAGACAGTGGCCAAGGAGAGAGAGAGAAAGGAAGAAAGACAGACATATCTATTCTAGGACCCGTTAATATAACGAGCTTAATGACTAGTGGTTAATATTATTTCTATGTGTGGTACTGAATCGTAGTCTCCAAACCATAGTATCTTGGTTTTGGATTTGTTAAGATTGAGGTACTTTAGTTGAGTCCATACACTTAGACGTTCTATTGTGCTTTTTAGATGTTGCAAGGTGTTTTCCAATGTGGCCTGCGCTGTGCAGAGGAGAAAACTATCGTCTGCATAGGAGAAGTCATGAAGTTGGGGGTGGAAGAGGTTTCTGCCAGTGATACTCATGTATAGGTGGAACAGTGAGGTGGAGAGAGGAGAAACGTGCGGAGCTCCACAGCTGGATTTCTAATTCTGTGATTTGATTCTGGTCTTTCATATGTCATATATTTTGTTCTCTAGGAATTGTGTGAACCATTAGAGTACTGTTCCCAGTACCTCTAGCTCGCTTAGTCTCATCAGTAGTAGAGAGTGATCTACTGTGTCGTATGCTGCCGAGATGTCGAATTGGAGGAGAATTGTTAGGATTCCTTTTCTGTGCTAATATTTTACCTTTGATATCAGTTCCAATAGTAGGGATTCTGTGCTGTACATGGGCCTTAATTCATGTTTCATGTCGTGGTATGCTTTGTTGAATCTATGTATAGAGCTAGTTGCGTGTCGAGACAGAATTCTAGCAGCTTTGCGGGCCATGATATTCCTGCAACCAGTCTGAAGTTTTCCTGTTTGGATAAGTCAAGATTTTGGTCTTTCGGTATTGGTGTTAGAGTGATGTGTCAAAAGTGATCTGGAGTATGTGCCATGTTCTAAGCATGCATTTATGGGTTTAGTTATCCATTGTATAAAGTCAAATGGGGTGTGTATGATAATTTTAGCTGGACAAACATCCAGGTGGCATTCTTTTTGAATAGTCTCTTTACCCAGGCATAGACTTCTTTTTGTGTGACTGGAATTCTTTCCAGTTTCTATCAGCTGGAATTCTGTCACGTGGGGCATCGTGGGAGTAACAGAAGGCCATGCTTTTTTTCTAGAGAGTATGTGATTGTTTGTCTGATTGCTTTAATTTTTTCTTGGAAGAAGTGTGCCAATTGGTGTTCACCTGGCTGTGGTGTATCCTGCTCTTGTGTTACATCTGTGGTGGTTACTAGTGTGTTGAAGATTTTGAAGTGGCATTTGGATGAGTTTTTGGATTCAGTGATCGTGTTCTCATAGCATTGTTGATTGGCTAGGTCCACTGCCCTTTTGTATTTTTTGATTTCTCTTCTCCATTTGATGTCTATGTCCTGGTTCTGATTTTTTTCTCTCTATTCTCTCTCCAACCTCCAAGTTCTTGCTTTCAAGGTTTGCAGTGACTCTGAAGACCAGAGGTTGTTTTTCTGTTTCAGTTTCCGGGTTCTAGTTGGTACAATCTTGTCCAGTATAGTTTCTGTAAGGGCCAGCCAGATGTTGATGGTTTTGTCTATGTCATCATTGATTGGTTGAGGTTGTTTTGTGATCTCTGTCCAAAACTGTTCTGCTGGGATTCTGTTTCACTTTGTAGTTATGATTGATGCTTATTTATTTCGTAGGTGTTCTTTCTGTATTTTGAGGGAGAACCTTAGGAGGTAATGGTCAGACCAGATGATCGGCTCCCATAAGACACCTTCGACCAATGAGAAATCTTGGTTATATTCAAGCTAACCCCATCCCGCACCTACCATGGGCCTCCAGTACTGCCTTGGTGGTCCAGTGGTGTGAGGAGCCGGAACTGCCATCATTCCCTCCCTCCCAGTAACTTTGTGTGTAAAGGGATGACTCCAGCTGGTGATGTATGGCAGGAATGATCCCTTTATGCTATTGCCTGGCAGTCTCCATAGAGAAAAATTGCTACCGTAACATTGTGAAGTTTGCCGTGGTATCTTGCGGTAGTCATTTTTCTCACTACAGAGACTGCCGGGCAGGAGCATAAAGGGATTGCTCCTGCCTCAGCTCACCACTTGACCACCAGGGATCTAAGGTAGAACTGCAGGGGGAATGGGAAAGAAGGGGAGGGCAGGGGAGGGGTGCACTATTGCACTAGGTCATAGGAAGGAAGAGATTGAAGGTAACTCCGGTTTCCACTCCCCAGGACCATCAGGGCAGTACAGGAGGCCAGTGGTAGGTCCGGGTAGAAGGGCCCACTGATTGTCTCTCTGAACCCATGGACTACCAGGGCAGTAATGCAAGCCTGTGGTGGGTCTGTGAGAGGGGGCCATTCCGGGAAAGAGGGGGATTGGCTGGCTGTTTGCTTGAAGTGGCAGTAGACTGGACACCATGGAAGGGAGGAGGAGTCACTTCTGCCTTGTACCAATACTTGAATATAAGCCATCAGTTTGTATGCGAGTCAACCTTTTTTCCTTCTTTTTTTGGGGAAAAAGGTAACCTCGGTTTATATTTGGATTGGTTTATATTTGAATATTTACAGTATGTACGAGATGAAGTCTAGGCTGTAGCCATTCCTGTGTGTTGGGACTGGTGGTAATTCCTAATTGGTCTTTGAGATGATTGAGATTGTGTGTTTTTGGGTTATCTCATATTTCGAGATGAAGATTCAGGTCACCCAGGAGTATTAGATTGGGGTATTGTGTAGCTCTGTAGGGAATCAGGTTGAAGAGATTTCCTCTATAGCATTCCAGTTAACTGGTGGCCTGTATATTAAGAGGATTCCTATGCTCTGGTATCGCTTTGGGTTGCTCATCGCATAGAGCATTTTTTCCAGCCCCTGGTTGTTGCAACTCTCGATGGAGACTGCCCCAGCTTTGTTGGATGGGTTGAAAACTTTTCAGTGGCTCCTTGTAGGTGTGAGACGTGACTTAATGGTATGATGGAGAAGAGAAGGAGAGTAAAGATGTAAATGGAAAGAAAATTAATCTGAAACACTTATTTCCTTTAGAGGACCCTGAAAAGTTTACAAATGGTACAATCTAGTTACGAAGCCATTTGCTCTGAATTGTTTTGCTCAGCTATCAAGGTCACGGTGTCATTCATCACCCAACCTTGTGATGGGAACACAAGATTTCACAAATGTTAGATCAATAACATGTTTAGAAGTTGTTTTACCTCTGATGAATTGCTGAATTGGCAAATTATATTAGTCTGTCATAAACCAGTCCACAAGAGAGCTGGACCAATCTTTCATCGCTGCTGCCTATATTAATTATATGTAGCCTGCAATTAGAATACAATATATATTTGTTTGGATCAAGCTACAAATTCCTGGAGTCAAGGTAGACAGGTTTGTATTCTTTCAACTCTCACAAAAGGTTAACGTGTCTGTGATGGAGATAAACAGGAACTGGTGCAGAAGACTTTTCATTGAGAAATGATTCTATGTTCCCTGTTTCTGGGATTCTGATGATGGTTTCTGCCGCAGTTAGCCGATGTCAGGCATACCATGTTAATGTAGACAAGAGCTATTTTATGGAAGGGGACCTGATATTGGGTGGAATAATTGTGATCTCTCGCTTTCTTCCGCTAGAAGGTTTAAGTTTTACAAGTAGAAAAGATCCCAGTTCCTGCGTTTTGTAAGTAGTAATTTATCTGTTGTTCGGGGTTTTTTTCATACTTTTCTAAACTATCAATCCTATGTAATTTTCCCTCAACAGTGTGCAAAGAATAAATTCAGCAATCACGTGAAATAAAATGCAAACTTTCAAAATGATACAAGATAAAAACATAAACCTAGATAATGTACACTTCACAAAGCAGACTTCTCTAAAGTCCTGACTTATCTGATCCCTGATATTTTAGTTAATGGTCTACAGATCTACAGTAGGTTAACTTACAGAATAGCATTTCAATATTTTAGAAACACACAGCAATGAACATGTTCTGTAAATTCAAGTTGGGAATCTTGTGGCCTTAATCATTGGTAGGAAATGTAGAAAACACAGTTCTGACTGCAACTGATTGTAATAGCAGTAGTAGTGAAAGTGGTATCCCAAAAACCTCTTCGAATGAATAGTGGTCAGAAGTATACTGAGGTTGTGGGTTCAAATCTCACACTGCTCTTGTGACTCTGGGCGTCACTTAATCCTCTTCCAATTCACATTATCCTTATGACATAAATCATGAAAACACTTTCAGTGGGAGACTGTACTCTTATCTAGGGGGAAGCCTCAGATCCCCAAACTCCACCAGAGCAAATCTTGTGGCGCTGCTAGAGAGGGATGTAACTTCATAGGCTTAAAATACCCTCCGAAGAATTAATCTTCATTGATGTAATACGTTCAAAAAAGTAGCAAACTTTAACTCTAATGACTGATCCGGTTCGATCAGGCTGCTGGGTTCATGATGCTGTAATGTATATAAAGTTAACATCTTCCTTGCCGATGAGGCATGCCACTGTTTCGCAGCCATTCATACGTCAAAAAAATAAGTGCCCTCAATTTTTTTGACTCATTGCTGCAGTTTATAATCTTTACCTTGCTCCATGCATGAAAAATGACTTTAGAATATTTCCCTCCTAAATGCATCTATCCACGTCCCATTCTTGATATGTCAAGCCTTTGTAAATGATTCTCCTCTGTACCAGCCTCAGTCAGTGCACTCATCATTATATAATACCTTCATCTTAGAGAATGACACAAGGACAAATGTGTCCCCATCTCCGCAGGAACTCAATTTTCCTATCCCATTCCCGTGAGTTTTGTCGCTGTCCCTGTCCCTACCCTTTTCCTGTAACCTCAGTCTCGAACACTTATGATTTTAAAGTGTTTGAGGCTTCTACAGATGAGGGCAAAGCTTACAGGAATGGGGCAGGAACAGAAAAAGAACTCGCAGGAATGGGACAGGAAAATTTGTCCCCATATCATTATTGGAATACTTGTGTTGACTGTGAATCTGACTTTAAACTTTCAGCCTTTCAGTTAACATAAGAACATAAGAGCTGCCATCTCCGGATCAGACCTTCGGTCCATCAAGTCCGGCGATCCGCACACGCGGAGGCCCAGCCAGGTGTACACCTGGCGTAATTTTAGTCACACATATCCCTCTATGCCTCTCGTAAGGAGATGTGCATCTAGTTTGCTATTAAATCCTAGAACGCTGGATTCCACAATAACTTCCTCTGGGAGAGAATTCCAGGTGTCCTCCACTCGTTGAGTGAAGCAGAACTTCCTGATATTTGTCCTGGACTTGTCCCCCCCTTATCTTCAGTCCATGTCCTCTTGCCCGTGTCACATTGGACATTGTAAATAATTTTTTTCCTGCTCTATTTTGTCAATTTCTTTCAGTATTTTGAAAGTCTCGATCATATCCTCTCGCAGTCTCCTTTTCTCAAGGGAGAACAATCCCAGTCTCTTAAGTCGTTCCTCGTATTCCAAGATCGCCATACCTTTTATTAGCTTTGTTGCTCGTCTCTGCACCCTCTCCAGCAGTTTTATATCCTTCTTTAGGTTGGGAGACCAATGTTGGACGCAGTATTACAAGTGTGGTCTGACCATTGCTCTATAAAGCGGCATTATAACTTTCTCCTATCTACTCGTGATTCCTTTCTTTATCATGCCTAACATTCTATTTGCTTTCTTTGCTGCTGCCACGCATCGTGCCGACGGCTTCAGGGTCCTATCTATCAATACACCCAGGTCCTTTTCTTGTTCACTCTTACTCAGAGTTGCACCTGACATTCTATACTCGTGTTCCTTGTTCTTTCTGCCTCACTTTGCATTTTTCCACATTAAACTTCATCTGTCATTTCTTCACCCTTTTCGCTAACCGACACAAGTCACTCTGGAGTTCCTCGCTATCCTTCTGCGATCTGATTGCCCGGCATAGCTTTGTGTCATCTGCAAACTTGATGATCTCACTGGATGTTTCTTCTTCTAGGTCATTGATGAAAATATTAAATAAGATGGGTCCATGTAACGAGCACTGGGGCACACTTTCTCCCAGTCTGAGAACTTCCCATTTATGCCCACTCTCTGCTTTCTGTTCTCCAGCCATTTGCCTATCCATTTTAGTATATCTCCCTCTATTCCATGGCTTTGTAGTTTCCTGAGAAGTCTTTCATGTGGAACCTTGTTGAACGCTTTCTGGAAGTCCAAGTATATTATGTCCACCAGTTCTTCACTATCATTTTGTTCACGGTCTCAAAAAATTGAAGTAAATTTGTCAAACATGATTTACCTTTCCTGAAGCCATGTTGACTGGCTCTCATCAGGTCGTGTGTATCCAAGTGCCGGACTATGCTATCTTTAATCAGTGCTTCAACCATCTTTCCAGAGACAGATGTAAGACTTACAGGTCTGTAGTTGCCCGGTTCTCCTCTTGATCCTTTTTTGAAAATTGACGTGATGTTCGCTATCTTGATGTCTAATGTTATACTGAAGGCAACTAAGGAGGAAGTGGGAAAACAAAGATTAGCTTAAGGTCCATTATGAATAGATCAAGCATTACTGCAGGTTAATATTGAGTGTACAATATGCTTACAAATAACTAAATACAAATAATACAAAGGTTTTATGGTTTAATAACCGGTTATCTTTGGTCCCTACATCAATTACACTGGAATCTGGAGCTCCTGTTAAGGTCGAAAAAACCACCAAAGTATTAAGGGTTATTTTGGACATACAAGGAGCAAATCGCAAATTTATGGAAGAAACCCATGTGTGTAATGAGACAGTTGAGTCTGGTTAAATTCTATTTTTTGAACATCATTTTGCATTGGTGGTTCAGATGTTGATATTATCACAACTCAATTATTGTAATTCTTTGTATTTGAACTTAAACTCCAATATGATTTTTAAAAAAGTAGCAGCTGATTGAAAATATTGCAGTGAGATTGATATATGGCCTGAAGAGATATAAAGAGTTTAAAACTGTTTCTCTGATTCATTATATTATACAGGCAGAGGCTTCTGATCATCTCAATTTATTCTTATCACGCTTGAATTATTCATCTAATAGACTGAGTAATACATTTTTATTGCAGTTTTCTCCTTTTAGAGGTTTATGTTTTAAACATCAATTTAATTATTTTTTTTACATATACTGCTATTGTTATTTGGAATGAGGTACTGATATTACTAATACTTATCACTTATATAGCGCTGAAAGGTGTATGCAGTGCTGTGCATTTTGACATTTATAAGACGGTCCCTGCTCGTAAGAGCTTACAATCTAACTTGGACAGACAGACGACATACACGATTGGGGATGCAAAACCCAAGGTGAGAGGAGTTAGGAGTCGAATACCAAAAAGGACCGAAGTTAGTTACTGGAAATTTCATAAAATGTTGAAGAATTGTAAGGACATCTTTTTATGCAAGGAATTGTATTTTCCCAGAGAATTATTATGGCTTCTTTTGATGCAAATCACCTTGAACTAAATGATATTAGAGCAATTTAGATATCTTGCATTTGATTAGACTAGATTCGATTATTGAGATAACCAAGGGTAAAGCAATTCAGGATAAATTTGCGTCATCAGATTTGGGGGGGCTTTCAGTACCACAAAAATATAAGGTACAGCAGGCTTTAGCTAAGATTCGTAGCAGTATTTGATAGTAGGTTTTGGTATTGTAGAAACTGGGATTCCTGCAGATTAGGATTATAGTGAATTAGGAAAACATTGTATAGTTTAGTTTATGCTTCTAAAGACGCCATTCTCCACAACCACTGTCGAGCCTCTTTCAAACACATTTAGAAACAGAGAAACATGACGGCAGATAAAGGCCAAATGGCCCATCTAATCTGCCATCCACAATAACCATTATCTCTTCCTCTCCCTGACAGATCCCTTCCCTAAGGTTTTAGCCCATCTATGGTCTTTTTCTTGAAAATTGCAATTCTACCCTTCATCTTCCCTTGCAAATCTGTCTGTAGTCTATATTTCTTGTCTAAATGTTGCGATATGTCTATTTTTTATTGTTAATCGCTTAGAAATTTTTTATATATGCATTTTTCTCAAATTTCTAATAAAACTTGAAACTTGAAAACTTTATTTGCTTACAGAACTGACTCCTTTCGTTATGTTCGGCAACTCTTGGCTTTTTATTTTGCCATTAAGGAGATCAACCAAAATACAGAGATCTTGCCTAATATCAGTCTGGGTTTCCATATCCATGACTCCTGCTCTGATGCTTCTTTCTCACTGTGTGGCGTTCTGAGTATTTTATCAGGACAAGAAGATCCGGTTCCTGGCTATACATGTCATCAGCGGGGCCATGTTGCGGGTTTCATTGGAAGCTTCCCTTCAATGACATCACATGAAATTGCCAGACTCACAGGAATCTATGGGTACCCGCAGGTACAGAAAGAACAAGTCTCCATTTATCTTTCTTCCTTCTTTCCCCTGTCCATCTTTTGCTGGCCTCAATTATTGCTGGTGGCAACAAAGAGAAGTTTTCATTGAATGTGTAAAAAATATCAGAAGAAACTGAGCAAGAATAAGCCATATTTGTCTGTAAAGAATAGACTAGATATTACCCCATCAATGAATAATAAATAGTTCTGTTACAACTATAGTGAATTTTTCTTTTTAATTTTACATAAACACTTCTCAATAATACTCAAAAATATAGTACTTATATTTGCTCATCTTCCATGATTTTGCCACTTGAAGATTCCAGTGGGGATTCAGACAGCCAAAGAAAGGGTTAACAATTTTCTTGCAGGACATGTTGATATAGATTGATGAATGTTTCTTCTGACCACCTCAGCAGTATCCAGACAGTGCCAGGGCTATATCTGGGTGGATCATGAATGGAATCAGAGGTTGTCTAGTTAGCTGCCATATCCTGACCCCTAACTGGATAGCAAATCTAATAAAGGAGTCATTTTACAAATCATTTGAAATCAGTTATCATAGTGGGATTTAAAAAATAAGTTTGGATAATTTCCTATAAGAGAAGTCCATGGGTCATTATTGAGATTGCTTAGGGAAATTCACTGCTTATTCCTAGGATAAGCAGCATAAAATCCATTTTACTACTTGAAATCTAGCTTGGTACTTGGAACCTGGCTTGGCCACTCTATGGAAATTATTATATTCTTATGTATAGGGCAATCAAGCCATTGTGACATCATTGATGAGGTTGGCTTTTAGGCACTGGTGGAATGAGGCATTATGGCATCACAATAAGAGCTCTGGAATGTTGCTACTCTTTGGGTTTCTGTCTGGTACTTGGGACCTGGTTTGGCCACTGTTGGAAACAGGGTACTGGTTTTGATGGACCTTTGGACTGTCCCGGTATGGCAATTCTTTTGCTCTTAAAGATTCTTTGAGAAGCTAATGCAGTTTTCAGTGTAGTAGACATTAGCATAAGCTAAAACAGAAGTATTTTTGCTAAATACCTGGCCTTACCAGCCTAATAGAGGATGTGACACAAGGAGACACAGGTGGACATAGATGGAAAGAACTGTAACGCCACCTGTATCTTTACTGTCCACTCAGGGTCAGATTCTGTATAGGACGCCTGGTCTCAGAAGCCATCTAAGCGACTTTTGAGAATCGCACATGGGCATCCTATATAATATAGAATCGCGTCTATCCTCATGGATAGATGCATAAGCCCGCCTAACACAACGATTCTCTAACCGGCGTCCATATCACAGGCGCTGGTTAGACAATCGGGTTGCCGCTCTGCTGATTGCGGCAAGGGAATTTCCCTGCCGCGATTAGTTTAGCGGCTGCAGAAGAGAACCTGTGCACCCCACGAAGACAAGCCGCAGGAGGGCCTGGGCCAATCTGGACCTTAGGCCCCTCCCTGCCGGCCAGAGGGAGGAAGCATTTGCCCCTAACTGTCAAGACTGCCTGCAGTGCAGATGAATTTACTGCCCCTTCAAGAAGATGTGGAAAGTGAAACTACATTATTGGCAACCTAAGAAGTTTTGAAAATAGTGATTTGGACATTTTAGAAAGAAAAACATCCAAATGCCACTTTATGTCATTTCTGGGACATTTGTCTCTTGAAATTTGGAATTTCTTTGATTTATTACTTTCTAGTGTCCAAGGCTTTATTTGATAAGATAAAGATAACAAATGACTTATCTTGCTAATTAATGTGCATATTTTAGAACTATTCAAGATTTAGGTGTGCATTGAGCATAGACTGAGATTTTGATGTTTATATTGCATAAATATCTAAATCCCAGTTTTAAAAAGGGAAGATTTTCTTATCTATAACTAAAAAAATAAGTATCTGACAAGGGGGTGTGGTCTGGGTATGTTTTGAGTGGGATATATGGCCCATATCGAAGAAACCTCCACTGGAAAGATTAGGGATGTTCACCCACTTAATACCCCAGTATTTGATACCCTCCCCTCCCTCCCCCTACAAAAGTGAAGATGGTCATCGATATTTAGGGCCACTGGGATGATCCATGCTAACCTAGTATGTATTTCAAAGGGTGCTATGTGGAGCAATTTAATCCTATACAGAATACAGTAGACTCAGTTACCAGCACCCATGCGGATTGATAGATGCCGGGGATGGGTCTAGGGCCCCGGATTTTCCAGATGGAAAATTTGGTAAATCTACATGCAATGATATTTAGGTATACATGTTATGGAACAGGGTTTTGGGCCTACAGTATCTGCACATAACTCCTAATTTCTGCCAATTTAAGTGCTTGTTAGCATCAATAATTGATTATTAGTTCCTAATTGATTAATTCGTTTTATATGGATTTACATCTCAATTTGGGCAACCTTTACACAATCCAGGGGCTTATGAGTTGTGCTTGTATGTCATATAATGCTACTTAACATTCAACTGTCAAGCATGTGAAAAAGTGTGCGTTGTATAGGCTTAATGCTAATATTTTATCATTTAAATTACATATGGATTAATTGGGCACAAGTTACAAAATGAGGGTATTCATTTTTTCTATATGAAGCAAATCCTTTGACCTTTTTTGTCCTAGATTAGTTATGGATTGTCAAAAACGTCACTAAATGAACTAGTTGAGTTCCCATTCTTTTATCACACTTTTCTAAGTGATGATTCTTATTTCCATGGTATAATTCAACTTCTGGCACTCTTTGGATGGAGCTGGGTCGGGATTCTCACTTCATTCGATGAGAATGATAAAATGTACAGTGAAGAACTAAGAAGGGAGATTATCAGGAGTGGGAGCTGCGTAGAATTTTTGGAATTAATCCCTGAGTTTGTTTCATCTAGAGACAAACGAGAACAAATTTCTAACAAGATCTTCAAATCAACGGCCAATGTGATTATTATCCATAGTACCTCCAGTAGTATTACATACTTATTGTGTTCCTATGTCTTGAAAACCATTAACAATAGAGTGCTGATTTTCTCTGTGGAGACCTCTTCCATTCAGAGCGTATATACCCTCAACATCCCTTCAACCTGTACTGCGGTTAATGGTTCCCTAATGTTTACTATACCCAAAGGACATATTCCAGGTTTCAAGCATTTTCTCCAAAGTCTCAACCTCTCAACATTCCCAGAACCATCTCTTTTACATTCTGTGTGGAGAAATGCTTTTGATTGTGAGCCTAAGCCTACAGAAGAGATTATGCGATACTGCACAGGACAGGAGACATTATCAATCTTTCCTGCTTCAAAATATGATGTGGATCATTTTCAGTTTACTTATAGTCTTTACAACATGGTTTATGCCATGGCTCATGCCTTACACAACATGTACACAACGAAGTCCCATCTTGTGGAGAGTCTTAAATTGGAACCTCAGCCATGGCAGGTAAACCCTCCAGGTTCATTTTTTCTAGCAAGCAAAATACATGTCTTTGTATCTAAGATGCTTTAATTCAATTCAATTTAATTTAATCAAATCATATAAGAATACCCAGCTGTGCCAGACGTGAGCTACTTTCTCCCTATCAGGACAGCATCAGGAGTGCAAGGATTTGTATCACATTGTAGTTGGTGCAAATGAAGGCACTTACAGTAAGGAATGATTCCCAGGCCTATGTGCAATTCTAAAACCTGCACCTAACTTTAAGCACAATTTATAGAATAGTAAAAGCGGCACCATAATCGGCTAGGTGCATGAAAAAACAGTGCCGTTTGCGTATCAATCAAATTATAGTGCCTTTTTCAGAATCGCGTCCTGCGTCGACAGTAGGTGACATAGTAACATAGTAACATAGTAGATGAGAGCAGATAAAGACCCGAATTGTCCATCCAGTCTGCCCAACCTGATTCAATTTAAATTTTTTAATTTGTTTTCTTAGCTATTTCTGAGCAAGAACGCAAAGCTCTACACGGTACTGTGCTTGGGTTCCAACTGACGAAATCTCCGTTAAATCCTATTCCAGTCCATCTACACCCTCCAAGCCACTGAAGCCCTCCCCAGCCTATCCCCCACCAAACGGCCATACACAGACACAGACCGTGCAAGTCTGCCCATTACTGGCCTTAGTTCAATATTTTATATTATTTTCTGATTCTAGATCCTCTGTGTTCATCCCATGCTTCTTTGAACTCAGTTACAGTTTTACTCTCCACCACCTCTCTCGGGAGCGCATTCCAGGCATCCACTACCCTCTCCGTAAAGTAGAATTTCCTAACAATCTACCACCCCTCAACCTCAAATTATGTCCTCTGGTTTTACCATTTTCCTTTCTCTGGAAAAGATTTTGTTCTACGTTAATACCCTTCAAGTATTTGAACGTCTGAATCATATCTCCCCTGTCTCTGCTTTCCTCTAGGGTATACATATTCAGGGCTTCCAGTGTCTCCTCATATGTCTTCTTATGCAAGCCTCCTATCATTTTCGTCGCCCTCCTCTGGACCGCCTCAAGTCTTCTTACGTCCTTCGCCAGATACGGTCTCCAAAACTGAACACAATACTCCATGTGGGGCCTTACCAATGACCTGTATAGGGGCATCAACATCTTCTTCCTTCTACTGGCTACGCCTCTCTTTATACAGACAAGCATCCTTCTGGCAGCATCCACTGCCTTGTCACACTGTTTTTTCGCCTTTAGATCTTCAGACACTATCACCCCAAGGTCCCTCTCCCCGTCCGTGCATATCAGCTTCTCTCCTCCCAGCATATACGGTTCCTTCCAATTATTAATCCCCAAATGCATTACTCTGCATTTCTTTGCATTGAATTTTAGTTGCCAGGGTTTAGACAATTCCTCTAACTTTTTCAGATCCTTTTTTATATTTTCCACTCCCTATTCGGTGTCTACTTTGTTACAAATCTTGATATCATCTGCAAAAAGGCACACTTTTCCTTCTAACCCTTCAGCAATGTCACTCACAAACATATTGAACAGGATCGGCCGCAGCACCGAACCCTGAGGGACTCCACTACTTACCTTTCCTTCCTCCGAGCGACTTCCATTAACCACCAACCTCTGGCGACTATCCGACAGCCAGTTTCTAACCCAGTTCACCACTTTGGGTTCTAACTTCAAGTTTATTCAACAGCCTCCTATGAGGTGGTGGAAATCTAGGCCAGGGTTTTAAAGGCCCACATTTCCAATGCCTACCTATTATGTAGAATCATGCTTAGAGGTGCCAAATGTCAACTCCAGCCATAACCATGCCTCTTTAGACGTTCAATGCCACTCGGCATCTGCATAGATGTGATTCCGGCGCCCTGTTTTGTAGGTGTTTTGTAGGTGACTCATGGTGCATACTTTTTTTTTTACCCTCTAGAATTCTATCATAGTGTGTATGTGTGTGTGTTTTGTGGGGGAGCCAAGGAAGGGAATCCAAATGATTTATGCTCTCGGTTTTAGAAATATCTAGGACACGGGGTACAAAATAAACTACGCAGAGGCGTGGTATTAGTATAGGTCTGAAACTCTCATGCTGTAGGATAAATGATCAGCGATTTATAATTTAAGCAAAAATATATATATATATATAAAATTCTTTACCTTTCTAGCTCAACCCGTTCCTTAAGGGGGTTCACTTTAAAGCCCCAGATGGATATTGAGTTTTGGACAGGTACTGGTGACCTGGATTAGCTACCGTGAGAATGGGCCTGACCCAGTAAGGCTATTCTTATGTTCTTACTATGTATTTTTTAAATGGGTATAGCTTATGGGCAGACTAGATGGTCCATTCGGGTCTTTATCTGCCGTCATTTACTATGTTACTATGTTAATGACTTTTATTGGAAATGAAAAAATAAATACAGATGAAAAAACACAAAACGCTTCTCGAAGTCTATCCTAGTGTGGATGTGTGTGTGTTGTGTGGGAGCTATGGGAGAGAATTCAAATGATTTCTGCTCTCGGTTTTAGAAATACAGTGGTACCTTGGTTTACGAGCAAAATTTGTTCCAGAAGCATGCTCGGAATCCAAAGTACTCGTATATCAAAGCAACTTTCCCCATAGGCCATAATGGCAACGCTGACAGTTCATTCCACAACCCAAAAGGTGCCGAGGAAGTGTCAAGGGATGGCCCATGGGTGTGTACCTATTGGATGCTGGGTGTCAGGTGCCGGGTCTCTAGGAAATGCCTCCTCCGTCTGCCAACCACTGGAGAACCCCGCAGTTCCTCTTTGGAGGAAAGCCTTTTCTGTCCGCCAGCCACTGGAGATCCCTTGAGCCCACACAGCGCTACCTCAGGGGGATTCCTCAGCCATCCACCAGTCAGCCTTCCATGCCGGTTGCCTTCCGCATGTTGGGGAGCCTATGAGATCCCACGCAGCCAAGTGCCATGCCACCTGCACGTTGTGTATGATCACGCAAAATGTCGATGATTGACATTGTGCGTGATCATACGCAACGTGCAGGTGGGATGGCACTCGGCTGCATAGGCTCAGATACAGGCTCTCCAACATGCAGAAGGCACCCGGCGTGGAAGGCTGGCTGGCGGACTGAATAGGAATTCCCCTGAAGCAGCGCTTTCTGAAGCTGTAAGTTCTTGTTTATCGGGGCAATGCTCGGTTTCTGAGACAAAAGTTTGCTGAGTGTTTTGCTCATCTTGCAATACACTCGCAAACCGCGTTACTTGCAAACCGAGGTTCCACTGTATCTAGGACACGGGGTACAAAAAAAACATGCAAAGGGTTAGTATAAGTATAAGTCTGAAACTCTCATGCTGTAGGATAAATGATAAGGGATTTATAATTTAAGCAAAAAAAATTCTTTATCTTTCTAGCTCAACCAGTTCCTTAAGAGAGTTCACTTTAAAGCCCCAGATGGACATGAGATTTTCTTTGATGACAAAGGACGTGCTTCAGTTCATTATGACATCGTACAATTTTTTCAGTTCCCCAATGGCGCATCCACCACAATTCATGTTGGAAGTTTCAACCCATCAGCTCCCAGGGACAAGCAACTCATTGTGAACCAAACTGCCATCTTCTGGAAAACTGTCTTCAACCAGGCACGAAACAGTCACATTCTGTTTATTATCGAGGTTAAAGCTTGAAATTAGAGTTGTTTAACATGTCATTATCTTCCTCTGATTTCTCTAATTCAGTGGTGGATAATAATCAATCGCTGTGACAGATTGTAAGCCACTTGCAGCCTAAGTCTGTGAACCCTTAGGCTGAGGTTAATCTAGCATCTGGGATTGAATGATGCAGTAACCAGGAAGTTAGGCAGGCACCATCCAATATTCAGATAACTACCTGGTTATCAGTTCACTTAACCAGCTACTGTACTGAATATCACCACTAACAGGTTAAGTGCTGGCTCCACTCTTGACCTCCCCTAACCTAGCCGGTTAGTACTTTAGGAGTCAGAGGAGATAACTGGTTAGTTCTTTTGAAGTGGTGCAGAATATCTGAGCATGGTCAGCTCGGTGGAGTTTAACCAAGACGTTGGGATTTCCCCGGACAAGTCTCCCTCTAAATTGCAATCGGGCAAGAGGTCAACGCAATGACATCACGTGCAGTCAAAAAAGGGTGGAACTGGGGCAGAGCTAGGGGTTGAACAGGGGCATGATGGGGCAGAGATTGGTGGAACTGAGCAGGACTGGGAGCAGGTCTAAGGGGTCCGGATTTACCGAATGGAAAATCTGGTAACCCTAACCAAGAAGAAGTACAAAAATTTGTCTTTAAACTAGTTTTGATGTAGCTCATAAATGCTGTGTTTGGGGGGGTGGGGGAGGAATTTAAGCGTGTCGCAATTTGTCCGGCAGAAGCATTGATAGTAGATTTAATAGACATTGAGCCAGAAAACGGCAATGGAATATGACTCTTTTCTCTTTCTTTCTCTTCTCAGGTCCCCCACTCTGTGTGCACTGAGAGCTGTGCACCTGGACAAAGGAAAGTTCTTGATCGTGAGAAGCCGGTCTGCTGCTTTGACTGTGTCCCTTGCTCTGAAGGGGAGTATTCGAATACGACAGGTAGACAAAACACCCAATGGAATACCTAAATCTTAATGGAAACACAAATAGGAACTACTTTGCAAAGACAGAGCAAGAAGCAGAATTATTGTATCCATCCGCCCCAATGACCTGGAACTCCTTTCCTCTATACTTAAGATCTGAACAAAATCTGCAAAAGTTCAAAAGCAGTTTAAAGTGTTTTCTTTTTAAAGATGCCTTTAACTGACAATATGATATATATTTACCTTAACAGTGTCTAAAATTTCTCTCTTTTTCAGTTTCCTAGCAATTCTTCGGCTTCCCTTCTCCCTCTTGTATTTCCCTTCTGTGTTCCTTTTCTTTAAATATTGTAGTTCTCCCCCCTTTCCTATTGTTAGTCAGCCCAAGAATTATTATTAGTCATGTATGTCTAATTGGTCTCCAGTTTGTCTCCTTGTTATTTTTAAATTTTTTATGTACAACGCTTTGTACCTTCGGATAAGCGTTTTATCAAAAACTTGAATAAACTTAAACTTAAATTATACAGTATTTATGGATTGAAAGGTTTATGCACTAAAGGGCAATGTTTTGGCTATGAGCAATTAGCATTTTATACGGTAGCTATTTACCCCCAAATTCTATATATGGTTCTTAAGGTAATGCAAACATATCCACAAGCTTAGCTGATGTAAATTATAGGCTTAACCTTTTACAGAGCCAAATAGACTGAAGCCCATAGGAGACAAATGAGATTTGGTGCATTTACCATGGCAGCATCGTCACCACAAATTTGTAAAAGGGGCCCGGTTTGAGCTATTGTTTCCTTCTTAAAAACTCTGATTGTTGGTATGAAAATATGTTTTTTTTTAAATGTTTACATTCTATAGATGCAGAGAACTGCATGAAGTGTCCTGAAGATCAATGGCCCAATGAGAAGAAAGATAAGTGCAACCCAAAAGTCATCGAATTCTTGTCCTATGGCGAGCCCTTGGGTATAGCTTTGTCTTCTGTTTCTATTCTCTTATCCATTATCACTGCCCTAATATTGGGCATATTTATTAATTACCGGAACACACCTCTGGTGAAGGCCAACAACCTGAATCTCAGCTACGTCCTCCTCGTGTCCCTCATGCTATCTTTCCTCTGCACCTTGATGTTCATCGGTCGGCCTGGAGAAGTGAGCTGCCTTCTTAGGCAATCAGCATTCGGGATAATATTTAGCACTGCTGTTTCTTCTGTGCTGGCAAAAACTGTCACAGTTGTCATCGCCTTCAGCGCCACCAAGCCCAGCAGCAAATTAAGCAAATGGGTGGGGACAAGAGTCTCCAGCTATCTAATCCTTCTCTGCACTTCTGGTGAAATCGTGATATGCATTTTATGGCTCCTCATCTCTCCTCCGTACCCTGATTACGATACCCAGTCTGAAACTGGGAAGATGATCTTGCAGTGTAATGAGGGATCCACCTTTGCATTTTATTTGGTGATTGGGTACATGGGCTTTCTGGCACTTCTAAGTTTCATTGTGGCTTTTCTAGTGAGGAAATTGCCGGACAGTTTCAATGAGGCCCAATTTATCACTTTCAGCATGCTGGTGTTCTGCAGTGTTTGGGTGTCTTTCATCCCAGCCTACCTGAGCATCAAAGGTAAATATATGGTGGTCGTGGAGTTATTTGCCATCCTTGCTTCTAGTGCTGGACTGCTGGGCTGTATATTCATCCCCAAGTGCTACATTGTTCTGTTCAGGCCTGATCTGAATACGAGGGAGCATTTAATTGAGAAATAAGTGTTCTAAGATATTAAAATGAAATAGGATTTCTTCCACATGACTTTAATGTTCCTCCACCCTCAGGAAAGATGAAAACTACCATCAATATTCTTAAAAGTGATTGAATTTAAAACCTAGAGCCATCATTATAGCCTGACAACACTGAGGCGAATTTTCAAAGGATGGTACAGGCAGTCTCCGAGTTACAGACGCCCAATTTAAGTACGACTCGTACATAAGAACGTGCTTGCGACTTCATTAGATTTCACTGAGCTGAATTTTCAGTGGCATAGACTCCTACACTTCTCCTGCAGCAGGTTCAGGAACGATGCATGGCCACGTTAAGAACAGTGTGTGGTTGTATATGCTGTAGCTTAGAGTATTGCACTGTTAATACTTAAAGCAAGACACGCTAAAGAAATATAGCTTTCACGGCAAAGATTAGATTTTCAGAGTGTAGGAATCTTCAGACTGTCCATCGGGTAGCTTAACCCGATCCGACTGCAATCCTCATTGATCCTTAATAGGGTAATCTTATAATTTATTTTCTTAAATGTAAATTTTCTATATCTTATTTATCATAATATAATAATGGACTTAGTTTAGTCTACAGCAGAGAAAATCGCCATTTTGGGTCGCACTACCCTGACATCATCAATATGCACCCGGGTGGGACAGGCACAGCAAAAATTGGCTTTGTTAAGTTTCAAGTTTATTAGGTTTTTACCGTATTTTCACGTATATAACGCGCACGTTATACACGATTTTACAAACCGTGCATAACCTTGCGCGTTATACGCGTGAGCGCGTTGTATAAATTTTTTTTACATCTTTTCCCCCCCCCGACGTCCGATTCACCCCGCAGGACCGCTCGCACCCCCACCCCGAAGGACCGCTCACATGCACTTGCACCCGCACCCGCACCCCCACCCCGATGGACCGCTCGCACCCCCACAGCCTCCCGACCCCCCCATCATGTAGAATCTCCTACCGTTGTCCTGCTGCTTTCTCTTCCGGCGGTCCCGGCCCTTCTGTGAGCCCTGCGTCTGTGCTGCTTCCTCTTCCGGCGGTCCCGCCCTTTCTCTGACGTCAGAGAAAGGTGGTACCGCCGGAAGAGGAAGCAGCGCAGACGCAGGGCTCACAGAAGGGCTGGGGCCGCCGGAAGAGGAAGCAGCAGGACAACGGTAGGAGCTTCTACATGATGGGGGGGGGGGGGGGTGGGGAGGCTGTGGGAGTGCGAGCGGTTTTTCAGGGTGGGGGTGCGGGTGCGGGTGCGAGTGCGTGCGAGCGGTCCTTCAGGGTGGGGGTGTGGGTGCGGGTGCGAGTGCGTACGAGCGGTCCTTCAGGGTGGGGGTGCGGGTGTGGGTGCGAGTGCGTGCGAGCGGTCCTTCGAGGTGGGGGTGCGAGCAGTCCTGGGGGGTGAATCGGACGTCGGGGGGGGCATCAGGCTTTCAGGGTGGTATATGAGTGAAAATACGGTATATACCGCCTATCAAGGTTATCTAAGCGACAATCAGGTACTCAAGCATTTACCCTATCTGTCCCGGTGGGCTCACGATCTATCTAACGCATCTGGGGCTATGGAGGACTAAGTGACTTGCCCAGGGTCACAAGGAGCTGCGCGGGGATTGAACCCACAACCCCAGAGTGCCGAGGCTGTAGATCCAACCACTGTGCCACACACTTCAAGCTTATAGTATATGCAGGAATATTTGGCCATATGTGTGTTTGATGTGGTATTGAACCCCCTACCACTGCTGGACTGCTGGGCTGTATATTCATCCCTAAATGCTACATTATGCATAACCTCAACCTGCTGCTCATGCCAGCGTCGGCTCTTCCACTGATGCAATTTCCTGGACCCGTACCTAGGAAATGACATCAGAGGAAGAGTCGATGCTGTTGCAAGCAGCACCTTGCGGTTTCTGCTCACGCCAGGAACGTGAAAGAGGTACAGGGGAAGGGGCGCAATGGAGTAGGAGGCGGTGGGGAAGGTTTGGATGGGGTGGGGGTGAAGAAGAGGGTGAGGGAGGGGCGTCACCACTCCTGGTGCCTCTCACAATCGCTACACTACTGGCAAAGGTTCACGTATCCCCTTTCTTACTGACTTTCCTACCTTAAAGGAATGTCACCCCTTGCCCTACTAGACCCACAAGGGGAGTCTCCTGCTAGATCTCCCCAAACATTTCCTTACCTGTCTATCACACTGGGATTGTACTGAGCATGTTTTCTGAATGGAGAGCAATATGGTGAGTCCATGTTTCCTGCATTTGTTGCTTGAATTTGAAGAGTATATGTGAAGTACAGATAAGGAGTATCTATATAATAAAATGCTAGCCCGTGCATGCGCACTCGCGACAAGCGTGTTCCCTGATCCCTTTTCTGTCGGGATGTGGCCGCACGAGTGTGCATGCGCGCTTATTACCTCACAACAGCCTCCCTACTCTCCACCTAGCGCTGCTTTCAAAGGGCCCGGTGAAGGTTGGAGAAGGCAGCGAGCTATGACACCAACAGCAGCGCCACTGCGATTGGGAAAGCACAGCACAGCCGGCGACTTCCCCCTCCCGCCCTCACTCACTGCCAAAACCACCACCTCCTCCTTCTCGCCGGCTCACCCGCTTTTAAATGAAGAGAACGCTGGCTTTGCTGTCTTCTGTCCACTGCGGGCAGCCCTCTCTGACTACTTCCTCTTTCCGCTAGGGTTGGCTGCAGTGGATAGAAGACGCCGAAGCCAGCGGCTGTATCCGTTCCTTCAGCGGAGGGGGGGGGGTGTCTGGGAGGAGAGGGATCGCGGCCACTCAGAGCCCCCATCGAGGAGCCCAGCAACTTTCCGCTGCCCGGGACCCGACTCATTTGCCGCCCCCCCCTCTTCCCTTACCGCGGGCCCGGCAAAGGACTCGGGCCCGCGTTTGTAGTCGCGACTGTGGGAAGGGAAAGTGGGTAGAGGAAACGCTAATGCAGGCACAGGGAACTGGTGTGGGGGGAGGGAAGGGGAAGGGAATGCTGCTTTGGACAGACAGACAGAGGGAGGAAGGGAGACAGAAAGAAAAGAAGAAAGACACAGGGGCAGGTGCACAGAGAACTGGTGTGGGGGGAGGGAAATGGAGGGGGAGGGAATGCTGCTTCGGACAGACAGACAGAGGGAGGAAGGGAGAAAGAAAAGAAGACACAGGGGCAGGTGCAGAGGGAACTGGTGTGGGGGAAGGGAAATGGAGGGGGAGGGAATGCTGCTTCGGACAGACAGAGGGAGGAAGGGAGACAGAAAGAAAAGAAGAAAAATACAGGGGCAGGGAGATATACAGAAAGACAAACAGACAAAGGGGGACAGAGACAGACAGAAAGAAAGACAGCGGGAGTCGTGTCAGGAGGGGTGCGGGATGTGGCAGAAGGAACTTTTCCAATGGGTGCAACTGGGTGACTGTCGGGAACCTCTGATCAGGGGCAGAGCAAGGTAAGTATATCATAGGGATAAGAAGGAGGAGGGTGGGAAAAAAAGGAAGGGACGCCTACTGCTGGACAGGGGGAGAAGGAAAGAGGTGCTGTTGGACAGGGGGGAGGTAAAACAAAGGGAGAAGGGCTGCTGCTGCATAAGGAGAACGGTGAAGGGGTGGTGGTGGACACAGGGGAGGTAAAAGGAAGGGAGAATGGACAGGGGGAGCAGGCAAGGGGTGGTGATGGACAGCCAAGGAAAAAGAAAGACAGAAAGAAAGAAAGCGGCTAAGGAGAGAGAGAGAAAGAAATAAAGAGAGACACACACACATATATTCTAGAACCCGTTAATGTAACGGGCTATAAGACTAGTATATAATATTACTTCTGATGATGTTTCTTGACATTTCACTTTCTAATTTTAGTTGTCTATTATTATGCTTTCATTTTATTGTTAATTATAATTATGCATGCATTCTTTGAATTCCACCCAGAATTGTAAATTGTAAGGATTAAAAATATTTTAAATAAATGATTAAACCAAGAAATCTATATATATAAAATTGAATGTGAGTGTTTATGTATGTATGTTCCAGCATAACTCTGAAATGCACGGACAGATTTCAACCAAACTTGGAATATATATGACTTACTATTTGGGGAAAAATACTGTGGGGGTGGGAAGGGGGGGGTGACATGTCACAATTATGGAAAACAACAGATAATAGTATCTAACCCATAGTTTTTGGGTTCGCTGAGATGAATACTCACACTCCCGATGCCATTTAAGTCCAAGTTCAGCCCCATACAGAGGGCTATTCGTGCTGCTAAAAATGAAGATGTCCATGAAATAAGCAAATACTTCCCATTTTACCAGGCGTAATCACTGAATATAAGTCTATCGATGCCGGAAGATTGGGATAAATAAATATGCAGGCAACGCCGGATAATCAGCTAGTAAATAAATAAATGACTGGTATCCGATCTGATGTTTGGTAAGAACTTGTAGTCCTTGTTGGACAAGGACAAATACTAAGAGAAGATCAATGAAGGAATGCTCAGTTTGTAAATCTTTAAAAGCACCAAATGGACACAAGGTTGATTTAAACCCATTCCTTATTCATTCCACTCATTTTCAGGAGCAAACATGACTGTGTGAATTGGAGAAAATAGACACAATCTAAGTTTCCAAGTTTCTTCAATATTTGATTAATCGCTTATTCAACATTCTAAGCGATGTACATAATATAATCATTACAAAAGTTAATAGGGGGAGACTGACAATTTCATATAAAAAACGAAAACAAAATACTTGAGACAAACATGGAATGTAAGGGGAAGGAGAAGGGAAAGAAATACAATTTTAAAAAAGATAAAGAAAACATTTATGGTAAACAACATTAGGAAAGGAAGACAAATGAAGGCTAAAAAAGTACTTATGAGATCTAAAAAAAACCAACTTTGGTTGGGTCATACGTACTGGTTATATCGGCTGTCAAATGCATCTTTAAAAAGAAAACATTTGAGCTTACTTTTAAATTTAACCAATATTCAGTTCATAGTGCTGAGCATTTTTAAAATGTTGACTGCTGTGGACAGATTTAGCTCCAGATATTCAATGCCAAGCCATGTCCGGGCTCTGGTATTGAATAACTGAGGAAAAATTGGCCTGGGCCTGTCTTATGCAGTTTCCTCAGCTGTGTCTTGCATAACACACTTAGGTAGAGCCTAGCTGAATATTGACTGGGATCCACAGGTCCCAACAAGATTCTCCATCCCAAGATTACAATCCCCCCAGCCCTCCCTTCTATTCCCTCGAGCATCAACAACACTCCTAATCCCCCTGACTTCCCTTTCAATCTCAAAACCAGAGCTGTGGAGTCGGAGTTGGTGAAAATGTGCTGACTCCAACCCCGACTCCTAATAGAGTTAAATTGTATGTCATGCAAATATTATAATGCTTAAATTTCTTATTTCACAGATAATAAATTGATTAACCCATTTGTTTCAGGATATGTTTTACTTTTAGAATATATTTTGATATCAAGTCCTTTAATGATTACTAAATGTAATATATTTATATTAGTGAAAGTGGCACCTATAGAATGACATGAGGACAATTTGTCCCTATCCACACAAGCTCTGTCCCTATCCCCAACCTGCAAACTCTTATATAGATATATAAAGGTGTCGGAGTCAAAGTGGAGATACCATCAATAAAGGAGATGGAGTCGGAAGGTTTTGTGTACTCCACAGCCCTGTTCCAAACATAAAAAACATCTTTCCAGGACTCCTTCAGGCCTACCTGTCCAATACCTGGTGGTCTACTTGCTTCTGCCCGTCACATCTGCCTCTTCAAAATGGCTGCCACAACCTCTAGCATCATCCTTGCAATATTTCACTAGTATCGCACACCTTACAGTAGAACAGAGGTGGTAATAATAATAATAATAATAATAATTTATTGTTTATATACCGACAAAGCCAAAGTAGTTCGAGTCGGTTTACAATAAAGAAGAGCTGGACATACAGCGAAAAAAACAATGAAGTCTTTGAGTACAATAGAATACAATACAATAAAGAAGAGCTGGACATTCAGCGAGAAAAAAACAATGAAGTCTTTGAGTACAGACTGTACAGAATAAGGTAACATTGTAGTGATGGGTTTACAATAAGAGTAAGTCAATAGGAAGAGCAGGTCTTACGGTGTGGGGTAAGCAGTGAAGGCTTTGGGAATTCTTGGTCACAAATCGGTTGAACAGGTTGGTTTAATTAGTTTTCTGAAGTTGAGGTAGGATGAGGAGTGCATGATGGAGCTGCTTAGCCAGTCGTTCTGTAGACTAAATCGTAATACCCCCCCTTGTAACTTTTTTTTTGAAAATCGTAATACCCCCCCCTTGTAACTTTTTTTTTGAAAATCGTAATACCCCCCCTTGTAACTTTTTTTTTGAAAATCGTAATACCCCCCTTGTAACTTTTTTTTTTGAAAATCGTAATACCCCCCTTGTAACTTTTTTTTTGAAAATCGTAATACCCCCCCTTGTAACTTTTTTTTTGAAAATCGTAATACCCCCCCTTGTAACTTTTTTTTGAAAATCGTAATACCCCCCCTTGTAACTTTTTTTTTGAAAATCGTAATACCCCCCCTTGTAACTTTTTTTTTGAAAATCGTAATACCCCCCCCTTGTAACTTTTTTTTTGAAAATCGTAATAACCCCCCCTTGTAACTTTTTTTTTGAAAATCGTAATACCCCCCCTTGTAACTTTTTTTTGAAAATCGTAATACCCCCCCTTGTAACTTTTTTTTTGAAAATCGTAATACCCCCCCCTTGTAACTTTTTTTTTGAAAATCATAATACCCCCCCTTGTAACTTTTTTTTTGAAAATCGTAATACCCCCCTTGTAACTTTTTTTTTGAAAATCGTAATACCCCCCCTTGTAACTTTTTTTTTGAAAATCGTAATACCCCCCTTGTAACTTTTTTATGAAAATCGTAATACCCCCCCTTGTAACTTTTTTTTTGAAAATCGTAATACCCCCCCCTTGTAACTTTTTTTTTTGAAAATCGTAATACCCCCCCTTGTAACTTTTTTTTTGAAAATCGTAATACCCCCCTTGTAACTTTTTTTTGAAAATCGTAATACCCCCCCTTGTAACTTTTTTTTTGAAAATCGTAATACCCCCCCTTGTAACTTTTTTTTTTGAAAATCGTAATACCCCCCCCTTGTAACTTTTTTTTTGAAAATTGTAATACCCCCCCTTGTAACTTTTTTTTTGAAAATCGTAATAACCCCCCCTTGTAACTTTTTTTTTAAAAATCGTAATACCCCCCCTTGTAACTTTTTTTTGAAAATCGTAATACCCCCCCTTGTAACTTTTTTTTTGAAAATCGTAATACCCCCCCCTTGTAACTTTTTTTTTGAAAATCGTAATACCCCCCCTTGTAACTTTTTTTTTGAAAATCGTAATACCCCCCCTTGTAACTTTTTTTTTGAAAATCGTAATACCCCCCCTTGTAACTTTTTTTTTGAAAATCGTAATACCCCCCTTGTAACTTTTTTTTGAAAATCGTAATACCCCCCCTTGTAACTTTTTTTTTGAAAATCGTAATACCCCCCCCTTGTAACTTTTTTTTTGAAAATCGTAATACCCCCCCTTGTAACTTTTTTTTTGAAAATCGTAATACCCCCCCTTGTAACTTTTTTTTTGAAAATCGTAATACCCCCCTTGTAACTTTTTTTTTGAAAATCGTAATACCCCCCCTTGTAACTTTTTTTTTGAAAATCGTAATACCCCCCTTGTAACTTTTTTTTGAAAATCGTAATACCCCCCTTGTAACTTTTTTTTTGAAAATCGTAATACCCCCCCTTGTAACTTTTTTTTTGAAAATCGTAATACCCCCCCTTGTAACTTTTTTTTTGAAAATCGTAATACCCCCCCTTGTAACTTTTTTTTGAAAATCGTAATACCCCCCCTTGTAACTTTTTTTTTGAAAATCGTAATACCCCCCCCTTGTAACTTTTTTTTTGAAAATCGTAATACCCCCCTTGTAACTTTTTTTTTGAAAATCGTAATACCCCCCCCTTGTAACTTTTTTTTTGAAAATCGTAATACCCCCCCTTGTAACTTTTTTTTTGAAAATCGTAATACCCCCCCCTTGTAACTTTTTTTTTGAAAATCGTAATACCCCCTTGTAACTTTTTTTTTGAAAATCGTAATACCCCCCCCTTGTAACTTTTTTTTTGAAAATCGTAATACCCCCCCTTGTAACTTTTTTTTTGAAAATCGTAATACCCCCCCCTTGTAACTTTTTTTTTGAAAATCGTAATACCCCTCCTTGTAACTTTTTTTTTGAAAATCGTAACACCCCCCTTGTAACTTTTTTTTGAAAATCGTAATACCCCCCCTTGTAACTTTTTTTTTGAAAATCGTAATACCCCCCCTTGTAACTTTTTTTTTTGAAAATCGTAATACCCCCCCCTTGTAACTTTTTTTTTGAAAATCGTAATACCCCCCTTGTAACTTTTTTTTGAAAATCGTAATACCCCCCCTTGTAACTTTTTTTTTGAAAATCGTAATACCCCCACTTGTAACTTTTTTTTTTGAAAATCGTAATACCCCCCCCTTGTAACTTTTTTTTTGAAAATCGTAATACCCCCCCTTGTAACTTTTTTTTTGAAAATCGTAATAACCCCCCCTTGTAACTTTTTTTTTGAAAATCGTAATACCCCCCCTTGTAACTTTTTTTTGAAAATCGTAATACCCCCCCTTGTAACTTTTTTTTTGAAAATCGTAATACCCCCCCCTTGTAACTTTTTTTTTGAAAATCGTAATACCCCCCCTTGTAACTTTTTTTTTGAAAATCGTAATACCCCCCCTTGTAACTTTTTTTTTGAAAATCGTAATACCCCCCTTGTAACTTTTTTTTGAAAATCGTAATACCCCCCCTTGTAACTTTTTTTTTGAAAATCGTAATACCCCCCCCTTGTAACTTTTTTTTTGAAAATCGTAATACCCCCCCCTTGTAACTTTTTTTTTGAAAATCGTAATACCCCCCCCTTGTAACTTTTTTTTTGAAAATCGTAAAACCCCCCATGTAACTTTTTTTTTGAAAATCGTAATACCCCCCTTGTAACTTTTTTTTTGAAAATCGTAATACCCCCCTTGTAACTTTTTTTTGAAAATCGTAATACCCCCCTTGTAACTCTTTTTTTGAAAATCGTAATACCCCCCTTGTAACTTTTTTTTTGAAAATCGTAATACCCCCCCTTGTAACTTTTTTTTTGAAAATCGTAATACCCCCCCTTGTAACTTTTTTTTTGAAAATCGTAATACCCCCCCCTTGTAACTTTTTTTTTGAAAATCGTAATACCCCCCTTGTAACTTTTTTTTTTGAAAATCGTAATACCCCCCCTTGTAACTTTTTTTTTGAAAATCGTAATACCCCCCCTTGTAACTTTTTTTTTTGAAAATCGTAATACCCCCCCCTTGTAACTTTTTTTTTGAAAATCGTAATACCCCCCCTTGTAACTTTTTTTTTTGAAAATCGTAATACCCCCCCCTTGTAACTTTTTTTTTGAAAATCGTAATACCCCCCTTGTAACTTTTTTTTTGAAAATCGTAATACCCCCCCTTGTAACTTTTTTTTTGAAAAACGTAATACCCCCCTTGTAACTTTTTTTTTGAAAATCGTAATACCCCCCCCTTGTAACTTTTTTTTTGAAAATCGTAATACCCCCCCTTGTAACTTTTTTTTTGAAAATCGTTATACCCCCCCCTTGTAACTTTTTTTTTGAAAATCGTAATACCCCCCCTTGTAACTTTTTTTTTGAAAATCGTAATACCCCCCCTTGTAACTTTTTTTTTGAAAATCGTAATACCCCCCCTTGTAACTTTTTTTTTGAAAATCGTAATACCCCCCCCCTTGTAACTTTTTTTTTTGAAAATCGTAATACCCCCCCCTTGTAACTTTTTTTTTGAAAATCGTAATACCCTCCCTTGTAACTTTTTTTTTGAAAATCGTAATACCCCCCCTTGTAACTTTTTTTTTTGAAAATCGTAATACACCCCCTTGTAACTTTTTTTTTGAAAATCGTAATACCCCCCCCTTGTAACTTTTTTTTTTTAAAATCGTAATACCCCCCCTTGTAACTTTTTTTTTTTTAAATCGTAATACCCCCCCCTTGTAACTTTTTTTTTGAAAATCGTAATACCCCCCCTTGTAACTTTGTTTTTGAAAATCGTAATACCCCCTCCTTGTAACTTTTTTTTTGAAAATCGTAATACCCCCCCTTGTAACTTTTTTTTTTGAAAATCGTAATACCCCCCCTTGTAACTTTTTTTTTTGAAAATCGTAATACCCCCCCCTTGTAACTTTTTTTTTGAAAATCGTAATACCCCCCCTTGTAACTTTTTTTTTGAAAATCGTAATACCCCCCTTGTAACTTTTTTTTTGAAAATCGTAATACCCCCCCTTGTAACTTTTTTTTTGAAAATCGTAATACCCCCCCTTGTAACTTTTTTTTTTGAAAATCGTAATACCCCCCCTTGTAACTTTTTTTTTGAAAATCGTAATACCCCCCCCTTGTAACTTTTTTTTGAAAATCGTAATACCCCCCCTTGTAACTTTTTTTTTGAAAATCGTAATACCCCCCCTTGTAACTTTTTTTTTGAAAATCGTAATACCCCCCCCTTGTAACTTTTTTTTTTGAAAATCGTAATACCCCCCCTTGTAACTTTTTTTTTTGAAAATCGTAATACCCCCCCCTTGTAACTTTTTTTTTGAAAATCGTAATACCCCCCACTTGTAACTTTTTTTTTGAAAATCGTAATACCCCCCCTTGTAACTTTTTTTTTGAAAATCGTAATACCCCCCCTTGTAACTTTTTTTTTTGAAAATCGTAATACCCCCCCTTGTAACTTTTTTTTTGAAAATCGTAATACCCCCCCCTTGTAACTTTTTTTTTGAAAATCGTAATACCCCCCCCTTGTAACTTTTTTTTTGAAAATCGTAATACCCCCCCCTTGTAACTTTTTTTTTGAAAATCGTAATACCCCCCCCTTGTAACTTTTTTTTTGAAAATCGTAATACCCCCCCCTTGTAACTTTTTTTTGAAAATCGTAATACCCCCCCTTGTAACTTTTTTTTTGAAAATCGTAATACCCCCCCTTGTAACTTTTTTTTTTGAAAATCGTAATACCCCCCCTTGTAACATTTTTTTTGAAAATCGTAATACCCCCCCTTGTAACTTTTTTTTTTGAAAATCGTAATACCCCCCCTTGTAACTTTTTTTTTTGAAAATCGTAATACCCCCCCTTGTAACTTTTTTTTTGAAAATCGTAATACCCCCCCTTGTAACTTTTTTTTTGAAAATCGTAATACCCCCCCTTGTAACTTTTTTTTTGAAAATCGTAATACCCCCCCTTGTAACTTTTTTTTTGAAAATCGTAATACCCCCCCCTTGTAACTTTTTTTTTGAAAATCGTAATACCCCCCCCTTGTAACTTTTTTTTTGAAAATCGTAATACCCCCCCTTGTAACTTTTTTTTTTGAAAATCGTAATACCCCCCCCTTGTAACTTTTTTTTTTGAAAATCGTAATACCCCCCCTTGTAACTTTTTTTTTGAAAATCGTAATACCCCCCCCTTGTAACTTTTTTTTTTGAAAATCGTAATACCCCCCACTTGTAACTTTTTTTTTGAAAATCGTAATACCCCCCCTTGTAACTTTTTTTTTGAAAATCGTAATACCCCCCCTTGTAACTTTTTTTTTGAAAATCGTAATACCCCCCCTTGTAACTTTTTTTTTGAAAATCGTAATACCCCCCCTTGTAACTTTTTTTTGAAAATCGTAATACCCCCCCTTGTAACTTTTTTTTTTGAAAATCGTAATACCCCCCCCTTGTAACTTTTTTTTTGAAAATCGTAATACCCCCCCCTTGTAACTTTTTTTTTGAAAATCGTAATACCCCCCCCTTGTAACTTTTTTTTTGAAAATCGTAATACCCCCCCTTGTAACTTTTTTTTTGAAAATCGTAATACCCCCCCTTGTAACTTTTTTTTTGAAAATCGTAATACCCCCCCTTGTACATTTTTTTTTGAAAATCGTAATACCCCCCCCTTGTAACTTTTTTTTTGAAAATCGTAATACCCCCCCTTGTAACTTTTTTTTTTGAAAATCGTAATACCCCCCTTGTAACTTTTTTTTTGAAAATCGTAATACCCCCCCTTGTAACTTTTTTTTTTGAAAATCGTAATACCCCCCCTTGTAACTTTTTTTTTGAAAATCGTAATACCCCCCCTTGTAACTTTTTTTTTGAAAATCGTAATACCCCCCCTTGTAACTTTTTTTTTGAAAATCGTAATACCCCCCCTTGTAACTTTTTTTTTGAAAATCGTAATACCCCCCCTTGTAACTTTTTTTTTTGAAAATCGTAATTCCCCCCCTTGTAACTTTTTTTTGAAAATCGTAATACCCCCCCTTGTAACTTTTTTTTTTGAAAATCGTAATACCCCCCCTTGTAACTTTTTTTTTGAAAATCGTAATACCCCCCCTTGTAACTTTTTTTTTGAAAATCGTAATACCCCCCCTTGTAACTTTTTTTTTGAAAATCGTAATACCCCCCCCTTGTAACTTTTTTTTTTGAAAATCGTAATACCCCCCCTTGTAACATTTTTTTTTGAAAATCGTAATACCCCCCCTTGTAACTTTTTTTTTGAAAATCGTAATACCCCCCCTTGTAACTTTTTTTTTTGAAAATCGTAATACCCCCCCTTGTAACTTTTTTTTTGAAAATCGTAATACCCCCCCTTGTAACTTTTTTTTTGAAAATCGTAATTCCCCCCCTTGTAACTTTTTTTTTTGAAAATCGTAATACCCCCCCCTTGTAACTTTTTTTTTTGAAAATCGTAATACCCCCCCCTTGTAACTTTTTTTTTGAAAATCGTAATACCGCCCCCTTGTAACTTTTTTTTTGAAAATCGTAATACCCCCTCCTTGTAACTTTTTTTTTTGAAAATCGTAATACCCCCCCCTTGTAACTTTTTTTTTTGAAAATCGTAATACCCCCCCCTTGTAACTTTTTTTTTTTAAATCGTAATACCCCCCCCTTGTAACTTTTTTTTTGAAAATCGTAATACCCCCCCTTGTAACTTTTTTTTTGAAAATCGTAATACCCCCCCCTTGTAACTTTTTTTTTTGAAAATCGTAATACCCCCCCTTGTAACTTTTTTTTTGAAAATCGTAATACCCCCCCTTGTAACTTTTTTTTTGAAAATCGTAATACCCCCCCTTGTAACTTTTTTTTTGAAAATCGTAATACCCCCCCTTGTAACTTTTTTTTTGAAAATCGTAATACCCCCCCCTTGTAACTTTTTTTTTTGAAAATCGTAATACCCCCCCTTGTAACTTTTTTTTTGAAAATCGTAATACCCCCCCCTTGTAACTTTTTTTTTTGAAAATCGTAATACCCCCCACTTGTAACTTTTTTTTTTGAAAATCGTAATACCCCCCCTTGTAACTTTTTTTTTGAAATCGTAATACCCCCCCTTGTAACTTTTTTTTTGAAAATCGTAATACCCCCCCTTGTAACTTTTTTTTTGAAAATCGTAATACCCCCCCTTGTAACTTTTTTTTGAAAATCGTAATACCCCCCTTGTAACTTTTTTTTTGAAAATCGTATACCCCCCCCTTGTAACTTTTTTTTTGAAAATCGTAATACCCCCCCCTTGTAACTTTTTTTTTGAAAATCGTAATACCCCCCCCTTGTAACTTTTTTTTTGAAAATCGTAATACCCCCCCTTGTAACTTTTTTTTTTGAAAATCGTAATACCCCCCCTTGTAACTTTTTTTTTGAAAATCGTAATACCCCCCCTTGTAACTTTTTTTTTGAAAATCGTAATACCCCCCCTTGTAACTTTTTTTTTTGAAAATCGTAATACCACCACCTTGTAACTTTTTTTTTGAAAATCGTAATACCCCCCCCTTGTAACTTTTTTTTTTTGAAAATCGTAATACCCCCCCCTTGTAACTTTTTTTTTGAAAATCGTAATACCCCCCCTTGTAACTTTTTTTTTGAAAATCGTAATACCCCCCCCTTGTAACTTTTTTTTTGAAAATCGTAATACCCCCCCTTGTAACTTTTTTTTTGAAAATCGTAATACCCACCCCTTGTAACTTTTTTTTTTGAAAATCGTAATACCCCCCCTTGTAACTTTTTTTTTGAAAATCGTAATACCCCCCCTTGTAACTTTTTTTTTGAAAATCGTAATACCCCTCCCTTGTAACTTATTTTTTTGAAAATCGTAATACCCCCCTTGTAACTTTTTTTTTTGAAAATCGTAATACCCCCCCTTGTAACTTTTTTTTTGAAAATCGTAATACCCGCCCCTTGTAACTTTTTTTTTGAAAATCGTATACCCCCCCTTTTTATTTTTTTTTTTGAAAATCGTAATACCCCCCCTTGTAACTTTTTTTTTTGAAAATCGTAATACCCCCCCTTGTAACTTTTTTTTTGAAAATCGTAATACCCCCCCTTGTAACTTTTTTTTTGAAAATCGTAATACCCCCCCTTGTAACTTTTTTTTTTGAAAATCGTAATACCCCCCCTTGTAACTTTTTTTTTGAAAATCGTAATACCCCCCTTGTAACTTTTTTTTTTGAAAATCGTAATACCCCCCCTTGTAACTTTTTTTTTGAAAATCGTAATACCCCCCCCTTGTAACTTTTTTTTTGAAAATCGTAATACCCCCACCTTGTAACTTTTTTTTTGAAAATCGTAATACCCCCCCTTGTAACTTTTTTTTTGAAAATCGTAATACCCCCCCTTGTAACTTTTTTTTTGAAAATCGTAATACCCCCCCTTGTAACTTTTTTTTTGAAAATCGTAATACCCCCCCCTTGTAACTTTTTTTTTGAAATCGTAATACCCCCCTTGTAACTTTTTTTTTGAAAATCGTAATACCCCCCCTTGTAACTTTTTTTTTGAAAATCGTAATACCCCCCCCTTGTAACTTTTTTTTTGAAAATCGTAATACCCCCCCCTTGTAACTTTTTTTTTGAAAATCGTAATACCCCCCCTTGTAACTTTTTTTTTTGAAAATCGTAATACCCCCCCTTGTAACTTTTTTTTTGAAAATCGTAATACCCCCCCTTGTAACTTTTTTTTTTGAAAATCGTAATACCCCCCCTTGTAACTTTTTTTTTGAAAATCGTAATACCCCCCTTGTAACTTTTTTTTTTAAAATCGTAATACCCCCCCCTTGTAACTTTTTTTTTGAAAATCGTAATACCCCCCCCCTTGTAACTTTTTTTTTGAAAATCGTAATACCCCCCCCTTGTAACTTTTTTTTTGAAAATCGTAATACCCCCCCTTGTAACTTTTTTTTTGAAAATCGTAATACCCCCCCTTGTAACTTTTTTTTTTGAAAATCGTAATACCCCCCCTTGTAACTTTTTTTTTGAAAATCGTAATACCCCCCCTTGTAACTTTTTTTTTGAAAATCGTAATACCCCCCCCTTGTAACTTTTTTTTTTGAAAATCGTAATACCCCCCCCTTGTAACTTTTTTTTTGAAAATCGTAATACCCCCCCCTTGTAACTTTTTTTTTGAAAATCGTAATACCCCCCCTTGTAACTTTTTTTTTGAAAATCGTAATACCCCCCCCTTGTAACTTTTTTTTTGAAAATCGTAATTACCCCCCCTTGTAACTTTTTTTTTTGAAATCGTAATACCCACCCCTTGTAACTTTTTTTTTGAAAATCGTAATACCCCCCTTGTAACTTTTTTTTTGAAAATCGTAATACCCCCCCCTTGTAACTTTTTTTTTTGAAAATCGTAATACCCCTCCCTTGTAACTTATTTTTTTGAAAATCGTAATACCCCCTCTTGTAACTTTTTTTTTGAAAATCGTAATACCCCCCCCTTGTAACTTTTTTTTTGAAAATCGTAATTCCCCCCCACTTGTAACTTTTTTTTTGAAAATCGTAATACCCCCCCTTGTAACTTTTTTTTTGAAAATCGTAATACCCCCCCTTGTAACTTTTTTTTTTGAAAATCGTAATACCCCCCCTTGTAACTTTTTTTTTGAAAATCGTAATACCCCCCCTTGTAACTTTTTTTTGAAAATCGTAATACCCCCCTTGTAACTTTTTTTTTGAAAATCGTAATACCCCCCCTTGTAACTTTTTTTTTTGAAAATCGTAATACCCCCCCTTGTAACTTTTTTTTTGAAAATCGTAATACCCCCCCCCTTGTAACTTTTTTTTGAAAATCGTAATACCCCCCCTTGTAACTTTTTTTTTTGAAAATCGTAATACCCCCCCTTGTAACTTTTTTTTTGAAAATCGTAATACCCCCCCTTGTAACTTTTTTTTTGAAAATCGTAATACCCCCCTTGTAACTTTTTTTTTGAAAATCGTAATACCCCCCCTTGTAACTTTTTTTTTGAAAATCGTAATACCCCCCCCTTGTAACTTTTTTTTTGAAAATCGTAATACCCCCCCCCTTGTAACTTTTTTTTTTGAAAATCGTAATACCCCCCTTGTAACTTTTTTTTTGAAAATCGTAATACCCCCCCCTTGTAACTTTTTTTTTGAAAATCGTAATACCCCCCACCTTGTAACTTTTTTTTTTGAAAATCGTAATACCCCCCCTTGTAACTTTTTTTTTTGAAAATCGTAATACCCCCCCTTGTAACTTTTTTTTTGAAAATCGTAATACCCCCCCTTGTAACTTTTTTTTTTGAAAATCGTAATACCCCCCCTTGTAACTTTTTTTTTTGAAAATCGTAATACCCCCCTTGTAACTTTTTTTTTGAAAATCGTAATACCCCCCCCTTGTAACTTTTTTTTTGAAAATCGTAATACCCCCCCCTTGTAACTTTTTTTTTGAAAATCGTAATACCCCCCCCTTGTAACTTTTTTTTTGAAATCGTAATACCCCCCCTTGTAACTTTTTTTTTGAAAATCGTAATACCCCCCCTTGTAACTTTTTTTTTGAAAATCGTAATACCCCCCCTTGTAACTTTTTTTTGAAAATCGTAATACCCCCCCCTTGTAACTTTTTTTTTGAAAATCGTAATACCCCCCACCTTGTAACTTTTTTTTTGAAAATCGTTAATACCCCCCCTTGTAACTTTTTTTTTGAAAATCGTAATACCCCCCCCTTGTAACTTTTTTTTTGAAAATCGTAATACCCCCCCTTGTAACTTTTTTTTTGAAAATCGTAATACCCCCCCCTTGTAACTTTTTTTTTGAAAATCGTAATATCCCCCCCTTGTAACTTTTTTTTTTGAAAATCGTAATACCCACCCCTTGTAACTTTTTTTTTGAAAATCGTAATACCCCCCTTGTAACTTTTTTTTTGAAAATCGTAATACCCCTCCCTTGTAACTTATTTTTTTGAAAATCGTAATACCCCCCCTTGTAACTTTTTTTTTTGAAAATCGTAATACCCCCCCCTTGTAACTTTTTTTTTGAAAATCGTAATACCCGCCCCTTGTAACTTTTTTTTTGAAAATCGTAATACCCCCCCCTTGTAACTTTTTTTTTGAAAATCGTAATACCCCCCCTTGTAACTTTTTTTTTGAAAATCGTAATACCCCCCCTTGTAACTTTTTTTTTGAAAATCGTAATACCCCCCCTTGTAACTTTTTTTTTGAAAATCGTAATACCCCCCCCTTGTAACTTTTTTTTTGAAAATCGTAATACCCCCCCCTTGTAACTTTTTTTTTGAAAATCGTAATACCCCCCCTTGTAACTTTTTTTTTGAAAATCGTAATACCCCCCCTTGTAACTTTTTTTTTGAAAATCGTAATACCCCCCCCTTGTAACTTTTTTTTTGAAAATCGTAATACCCCCCACCTTGTAACTTTTTTTTTTGAAAATCGTAATACCCCCCCTTGTAACTTTTTTTTTTGAAAATCGTAATACCCCCCCTTGTAACTTTTTTTTTTGAAAATCGTAATACCCCCCCTTGTAACTTTTTTTTGAAAATCGTAATACCCCCCTTGTAACTTTTTTTTTTGAAAATCGTAATACCCCCCCTTGTAACTTTTTTTTTGAAAATCGTAATACCCCCCCCTTGTAACTTTTTTTTTGAAAATCGTAATACCCCCCCCTTGTAACTTTTTTTTTGAAATCGTAATACCCCCCCCTTGTAACTTTTTTTTTGAAAATCGTAATACCCCCCCTTGTAACTTTTTTTTTGAAAATCGTAATACCCCCCCTTGTAACTTTTTTTTTGAAAATCGTAATACCCCCCCTTGTAACTTTTTTTTTTGAAAATCGTAATACCCCCCCCTTGTAACTTTTTTTTTGAAAATCGTAATACCCCCCCTTGTAACTTTTTTTTTGAAAATCGTAATACCCCCCCCTTGTAACTTTTTTTTTGAAAATCGTAATACCCCCCCCTTGTAACTTTTTTTTTGAAAATCGTAATACCCCCCCCTTGTAACTTTTTTTTTGAAAATCGTAATACCCCCACTTGTAACTTTTTTTTTGAAAATCGTAATACCCACCCCTTGTAACTTTTTTTTTTGAAAATCGTAATACCCCCCTTGTAACTTTTTTTTTTGAAAATCGTAATACCCCCCCTTGTAACTTTTTTTTTGAAAATCGTAATACCCCTCCCTTGTAACTTATTTTTTTGAAATCGTAATACCCCCCTTGTAACTTTTTTTTTTGAAAATCGTAATACCCCCCCTTGTAACTTTTTTTTTTGAAAATCGTAATACCCGCCCCTTGTAACTTTTTTTTTGAAAATCGTAATACCCCCCTTGTAACTTTTTTTTTGAAAATCGTAATACCCCCCTTGTAACTTTTTTTTTGAAAATCGTAATACCCCCCCTTGTAACTCTTTTTTTTGAAAATCGTAATACCCCCCCTTGTAACTTTTTTTTTGAAAATCGTAATACCCCCCCCTTGTAACTTTTTTTTTGAAAATCGTAATACCCCCCCTTGTAACTTTTTTTTTTGAAAATCGTAATACCCCCCCCTTGTAACTTTTTTTTTGAAAATCGTAATACCCCCCCCCTTGTAACTTTTTTTTTTGAAAATCGTAATACCCCCCCCCCTTGTAACTTTTTTATTGAAAATCGTAATACCCCCCCCTTGTAACTTTTTTTTTTGAAAATCGTAATACCCCCCCTTGTAACTTTTTTTTGAAAATCGTAATACCCCCCCCTTGTAACTTTTTTTTTGAAAATCGTAATACCCCCCCTTGTAACTTTTTTTTTTAAATCGTAATTACCCCCCCTTGTAACTTTTTTTTTTGAAAATCGTAATACCCCCCCTTGTAACTTTTTTTTTTGAAAATCGTAATACCCCCCCTTGTAACTTTTTTTTTTTTAAATCGTAATACCCCCCCTTGTAACTTT